>NC_084825.1:5895333-6080833 GCF_958449725.1 Rosa rugosa
CTTCAAATGTTTCACAAGATCAACTTCTTTCTCATGACTTAGATGAACAATTATAGGGTTTGAATCGAATTTGATTATGGAATTGGTTTTGATCTTTGTTTCTTACGTTTCATTCTTGTACATGTGTTTGTATATTTTCTTTCTTTTTATTTTTATTTTCGTAAACCCTAAGTCTAAAACCCTTAATTTTGTTACTTGTAAATATTCTTGTAAATATTATACTTTGTTTTATTTTAATTCTTTATTTGTCTTACAATGACAGGTGTACCCTCAATCCCCGGATTTGAACGATCCCTATTTACCGTATACTAACGATGACATTTTCAGGGTTAAATTATATGCTTACTTTTAGCATATCAGTGGTTGGCGGAGGCGCTTGTCGGATGAGCTTTTGGAGGATGGCGCTTGGCGCTGTGCTTGTGTGCGTCACGAAGGATGGATGCAACGAGGAGCTTAGGCGGTGTTTCACTTGGCTATTGGTGGATGGTGTTTGGCGGAGCACTGTACGGAGCTTTGCCGCTGGCCCAACAAGGGGATGTCACGAGGTACGACAACAAGGAAGTCAAAGCATGAAGCTCCGTCAAAGTATGAATGGCGGTGCGTGATTGTCTGGCGGTTAGCGGTTTGGCTGCTAGCGCTGGCGTTGGTGGTAGAGCTTGCTGGAGCTAGCGATTGCCATTGAAGCCTGCCGCTGGCATTAGCGCTTGCCGCTGGCTTTAGAGCTTGCCGCTGAAGCTTAAAGATGAGATAGATACCTTGACGCTGATGATGATTGAAGAATTGAAGACTTCTTATCGTTGGCTTGATGCAGTGTTGATCAAAGGCTTGAGATTGTTGTTGCCAGTTTGGCACTGCTTTGAAGAACATGGTTTCTTTGGCGGAGTAACGAGTCAAGGAGAGGGCTTGGTGCCCAAAGAAAACTTTTTTTGGGTGTCCAATTTGCACCTCAGTGCTGACAAGCCTGTGCTTGGCGCTGGCGCTTTCTGCTTAGCGCTCGGTGTTATTTTGACACTGACGGCGCATGCCAAAATAGGATAACATTGGATGTAAGCCTTGATTGACATTTGACATTTGCAGATGGGTGTCCAGAGTAAAATGGTTACCCAAAGTTTAAGGTTTTTTTTTTTTTTTTTTTTTTTTAAGCTTGGCGGTGTTGGGTGTAAATGGGCACAAAATTTTTTGTGATTGTTGCTACCGCTTGGCCAGAGCCAACTTCTCATGAAAACAATTGAACTTTGAGCTGGGGGAGCAAGTAAGTTGCCGCCAAGAAAATTGAGTTAATGCTTGCACTGGGAAGTGAGTGTCAGGGGAGAGTTGGGCGCCGATGCGGACTGTCCGCTCGGGGTGTTCGTTAGAGATGCTGACGACTTGTAGGGATGTCTGTAGGGATGTCTCTAGGTTGACAGGTTCCTTTTTTACGTACTTCTCTTCGTCATCTCTGGGGTCGTCAATCTTATCCGTCAGCGGCAGATGATTTCCTACCATTAGGATTTCATGACGGCGCATCGATCTCGTCACCGTTGTCGAGTAGCATTCTCGTGCTATTTGTTGGCTTCTTTTCACACAGCCTGTGTCATTGGGTGTAGGAAACTTCATGAGAAGCATGTATCCGGCGATGATGCATTTTAGCTTGTTTAGTGCCGGTTGGCCGCTGATGGCATTGTAAGAGCTCAAGCAGTCGACGACGATGAACTCGGCGTGTACCTCCGTTGTGCATGGGCTGGCACCGATTGACAAGCGGATGTAGTCAGAACCCAGTGGTCGTGTGACGTCGCCGGAGAAACTAAGTAGCTGTTCGTGGTCTTGTAACAGCTTTCTGTTCCGCTGGAGCTGATGCTTGCACTGGGAAGTGAGCAACTGGCCTGGCACTCATCGCCTATTTCAACATTCCCCTTGCCAAAAGGCAGCTAAAAATCTGAAAATTCGTTATTATTTTCTGAGGATTTTTTAAAAATTTATTTAGTGGTTGTTAGGAAGAGTATGTAATTCGGGGATGATGTGGAAGTATTTCAGACGAATAATTACTCGAAACGTTATATTTTAGAGGGTCAAAAGGTTAAATTTCATTCATTAGGTTTCTCTTAAAACTTCCTTCATAAAAGTCGTAGAGCGCGTCGATATGAGTTCATGGACATGCAGTGCTCATAAATCGGAGTTCATATGAGAAAGTTATGGTCAGCGGAAGTTATTTCCATTTTCAGAAATTTTGTATAAATAGGAAAATTTTCGGAAAATATATTCAAAAGTTTCCATTTTGGTACTATTTCCAGAATTTTCTAGAAACCCAAACTCTCTCTAGCTTCCGGCCAACTTGACCTGAACCCAGTATTCCCACCCGGCCGAAACTCATTTCTCCAGCAACCCCAAGCTACGGCACCGACCCAGATTTGTTCCTCTCCTTGTTCCGGTCCTCCCTACGGTGGTCTCTTGCGGCAATTCTCACCCACAGCGGTGGATCGAAGAGGCAAATCTAGGCGGCAGCGGACCCGACAAGTTCTCCTTATTCCGGGGACGGTTGGACGTGAAACCGATCGCGTTTTTGCTCCTGGAAGCATCTTCTTTCTATCCTAGGTGGTGGTGTTGATCGATTTTCACCTGAGGAGATTCAACTCATAGTGAATAGTGATTTTTAGCTTGCGACAGCGATCTAGGCCAAGCTGGCTCAAACCACTGGTATTAAAGTTGATCCTTGTATTGAGGTGTCCAAGTTTGAGCTGGAGTGAGAGGTGGCATGGCGGCTCGTGGGGCCCACGTGCAACTTCCTGTGTCCATTCCTGGCGGCTCGTCTGGCCATGGTTGGGCAAGTTCTTTCACCAATATCATCTACTCGTCGATACGAGCGTTTTGATATATGGTTTGTAGCATTTGGAGATCGTATGAGAATGTTAGGATTTTTATCTATTTCGATTCACTCGGTTTTCGATCCTTGAGGATCCAACCATTGGATCGACTTGTCGTTTTGACATATTGATTGTAGGAGTGTTCCGGAGACTTAGATGGTCTCGGATGAAGTTCTGCCTCGACTGGCGTTACTTTCGGGTTTTAGTTCAAACTGGGGTTCGAACTTTAATCGCTTTGTGTTTCGTATACTGAGATGGGACCGTATGTGATTTGGTACTTGACGAAGTTGTCTTGGACATATATTTTGTGATTTTGTTATCTCAATTCTGTAAGAAGACATAGCGGGATTCAGAGGTGAGTAATCTCACTGTACATACATGGTATTACCGACCATAATCAACACACATATCAATCCACCCCACATTGTCGGAATGGCCATGATAGTATGACCCCCGGAAACACAGCAAGCCAATCTTCACCGACAAACCAACCTCAGGCCAAAACACGCTTTAACGCGCCGCCTAATGTCGTCTCTGCAAAAGAGACCAAAAGCCATCAGACTGAGGCATATCAATCTCACATCGAAAACAAGACTGAGGTAACTCATTATTTTCACCTATAAAAAGTTCACTTCTCTCTCTTCATTCATTACGCATTTAATAAATACCTACCACTACTTTGTCAATATAAATACATCGTCTAACTTTAGCATCGGAGGAGAGAAAACCGCCAACCGCGGTCTCCCCTCTTGACGTTGTTGTATTTCTCTTGACAGATAGGGGGATCCTATGACTCACTGAATATATCGAAAGATTTGGACCCCTGTCCACATTATCGGAAGCCGACACCAAGTGGAGGTATTTTGAGTCTTAACACTCACAATGTTCATTACGAACAAAGTTACCTTATCATTTTGGGAGTTATTTATTTAACTGCAAACTATAGTTGGTATTAGTGGCATTTCTGAGTGAATGACTATATATATATATATGGATTGATGGGTGATTTAAACAGTATGTATGATGGGTTTCATTTTATTATTGTTAATATCTGAGAATCAGCGGTAGCCAAATCTTGTTAACGCTGGTCCAAGCCTGGACCGCTACTGAGGAGGTTGTAGCGCTACCGCTATCTGTCAAATGAAATAAAAAGGGCGTCTGATGAAGACCGCGGTTGGCGGTATTCTCTTCTTTGATGTCTAAGTTAGTTAATGTATTTATGTTGACAGAATAATGTTAGGTAAGTAATAAATGCGTAACTAATGAGGAGAGAGGAGTAGACCTTTTATAGGTGAGGAAGAGACTTATCTCTTCCTTGTTTTCGAGGTGGGATTGATGTGCTTCCATTCCCAGCTTTTGATGCTTCAGCGAGGTGATCTTGGCGCGGCGCGTCAGCGGTGATCTTGGGCTGAGCTGGAGCTTAAGTGATAGCCTGTCTGGCTGTGTTTCAGTAGGTCGCACCCTTGATAGCTGTTGGTACCACTGCCAGTAGGATGAGCGTGACTCATTATAGCTAATTATGTTTTAGGCAAATGCTCATGTAAGTACAATTGTTTTGGAGTTTGACTTTTCAGGAAACAATTATTGTGGAAATGGTATTTTTTATTGCTTTGAAAAATGTTGAGATTTGGGTAACATTTTGGGTCCAGTGCGACTCGTTTAATGTTTTGATTTGATGACCGAGGGTCTGAGGATTTGGAGGTCATGGGTGGTGACATCTCCTTTGAGAATTGATCTAATATTTTGGGTCCAGTGCGACTTGCTTAATGTTTTGATCTAACAACCGGGGGTCTGAGGATTGGGGGTCACGGGTTGTGACGTCTCCTTTGAGAGTTGAGTAACATTTTAGTCATGACTCATGAGTGACCGTTTTTAAATGTTTTGGTCTGAAGGTCGGGTGACCTGATTATCCGGGGTTGCTAGGAGTAACCTCAGGCTAATATATCGGGACACCACACTTTTGGCCGGGTGAGTGGTTACGATAAGTTAGAGCTCTAGTATGTTGTCATTGTATCTCATGGGGGGTAGCTAAGAGTTACTTGAGACTTATGAGTACGTATTTTAAAAGGGAGTTTCGGGTTATTCTTTCTTTATTGTCCAGGGTGGACTTGTTTTCTATATTTAATTGTTGGGGCAACAATTTATATAATTTTGCCACGGGGTGACTTGTTGTGTTGTCTTTTTGGGAAAAAGGTGTTGAGTTTTGGAAGGATTCATTGCATGAGTTGCTTCATTGGGTTCTATTGACTGGGGTGGTCCTGATTTTCATATATTAATTGTTGGGTAACATTTTATATGATTTGGTTATGATGTGACTTGTGTTGTTTCTTTTGGGAAAATAATGTTGTTTTGTTTTACGGAATCATGGTATGAGTTCATTTTTCTCGAGTTGAAGGGGTTTCCTTATTTTCGTGTGAGTTGTTTGGTTTTTTATATTTGAGTTTACTCATACAAGCTTTCATAAGCTTACCAGGTTTGTTGTGTGGCAACCCGGTACACTATTCGATGATGTAGAGGTTAATCGTGGCTGAAACAGAGATCTGATAGTTGCAGCTTACGGTAGGAAGTCAATTTTTTGACTTTACCGTTGTTAAAACTTCCGCTATATAGCTCTGAGGAGCATTTACTTATTATTTTGTTGTGACAATTTAATTCGTAAACTTGTGTAATATATGACTCTGCGGAGCGAGTCTGTATTGACATAGTGGGTCTAGGGCATCAATATGTACTTGGTTTTAAAGGAAAAAATTTCTCAGGTATTTGTATTGATGGCTGAACCACGTATAATTCTGAGATTTATATTGATTTTTAATGTTGTTTAAAAATCGGGCCGTGACAAATTTTTTTGACCTTTGTTAGGAATTAAGGTGTCTTTTTTTATTTTTTAATTTTTTAATTTTTTTTTTTATGATCTATGTGCAAACTGATCCTTACCTGCAACCAAGTAGTTGTTGTAATATAGAATTTACCATTTGAAGAAGTGGTGTTAGCTAAGTGGTTAGAGCATCAACTCCCTAAGATCGAGGTCATGAGTTCGAGTCACCATGGGGGTAGGAGTAAAATCCTTTAATCTTCTTTAAAAAATGAAAAAGGAATAAAAAAACCATTTAAAGAAGGACCCCAAATAAGCTCATCTTCCTAATCGAACATAGGAATAGGGATGCCTATAATTTGATCAACAATGTTCTTCCCCAAATAAGTGTTGCAATTTTTGCTTATTCCAGTTCTTGTTCAACAAGAAATCAGTAATTGTTTCCAGTCGACATTATCTTTTTGAGCATCATTAAGCAAATTAGCCAAACGAAAAGGAAAATACCCAGTTGAATGTCCAAGTTGATGTTTTTTTTTTTCATTTCTTATGACGCATAGCCATAAAATTACTTGTGTTAAAAGGTTCCTGCAATGGAAAACACCTTTCCAAACCATGGAGTTTTTTTTTTTTTTTTTTTTTTTTTTTGAGAAAGTGAATTGCATTAATAAGCAATCTAGATGGTTACATCAGAAATAAGTACATTGGAGAGCCATTGTGGCCATTCCTCAACCCAAACTTGAAATGCAGGAAACAAAAACGCTTTTTTTGGCTATACTATGCGCTGCCTGATTACATTTCCTAGGGATATATCCTATATGTACAAATTACTGAGGACAAGAAATGGAAAAGGTTTCGCACTTGTTCAACCAAAGCACCTTCAATCGACAAATAAACATCAGTAGCATTCAAAGCATTGATTACTCCCAAAGCATCCATTTCCAAAATGATATGTGTCCATTGAAAACCTGCCTGGATAATAGTTTGAAAGCCCAATACTGCTGCATATATATAGTTCCGTAGCTTTGACAGAGAATCCACCCTTCTTCATCCCCTTTGAAACTGCTAGCATTAGATCACCATTCTCATTACGGAGGACTGCTCCCAATCCCCGCAAACCAAGCTCATTATTTATTGCACCATCTACATTCAGTTTCAGAAAAGGAAAAGAAGGTCACGTCCATCTAACCTGAGCGGTAGGTCTAATAACATGACAGTTATCTAGTTCAGTAATTACCTTCGTATTTTCCGACATTTAACGAGATAGAAAGTAAAAGAGATTTTAGATAAAAGAATATGCCCTCTCACATTTTGATTCACCAAGTGGCAGTGCAGCCCTTACCCAAAGATTCACCCTTTAAACAACACGGTGTCGGTTCACTTGCCTCTTTGAATTTGTATCTGTTCGCTCCTCCTTTCACTCCTCACAGCCGCCGGCCTCTCTCTCTCTCTCTCTCAATCTCTGAAACATGTTGGCGGCAAACCCACCCAAATGCCCCTTCTTTCTCACTCACTCCCTCCCCCTCTCCTCCTCTCCCTCGCCGTCCTTCAAAATCACCTGCTCTGCGGCGGCGGCGGAGGAGAGGAGCGAGATTCGGCTGGGACTGCCCAGCAAAGGCCGCATGGCCGCCGACACTCTCGATCTCCTCAAGGACTGCCAGTTGTCCGTCAAGCACGTCAATCCTCGCCAGTACGTTGCTAAAATCCCTGAGGTGATTCCCTCCCCTCACTCTATCTTCACCATTTTTTTTATTCTTCTTTCTTTTGCATGTAAATTCAATTTTTTTTTTTTTTTTTGGGGATTGGTGCAGCTGTCTAATTTGGAAGTGTGGTTTCAAAGGCCTAAGGACATTGTGAGGAAGTTGCTGTCTGGGGATTTGGACCTTGGCATTGCTGGTCTTGACACCGTCAGTGAATATGGACAGGTATTAACCATGCATTATCTACTTTTCTTTCGATTTATGCTAGTTTTAGTTTTAGGGAGTAGAGTTATATATCTGTGATGAAATTTTAACTGAAGAATTTAGGCAGTGTTTCAATTCTGATGTAGTTAAACCCTCATTTCTTGGTACGTAGCTTGGACCTATTATTGCTTGGAAGGGAAAGTACGGAGGAGTTAAGAGTATATTTGTGCTTTGATTCTGGATTTGTTTATGTTTTATAATGACTTGCAATTATGTTGTCTGTTTTTTTTTTTTTGAAAATCAATTGTTGTTACCTGTGGTTGTTATCCCCAAATTACTGTGATGAAGTACATTAATATTTATGATGTGGTTACTGGAACTCGCCTTCATGTGTTGGAGATCTTTCATTCTGCATGTTTTATCACAAAGACGACGTGTAGTCATGTTGTCCATTTATTTCAAATTTTTAGCTATTTCTTTTGTTTGTTATCTAAAATATCTGTAAAAAAACTGCATCAATATATAGTGCTTATCAGATGGATTTCTTGTCAAAGCAACTCATCTAAATACTCTTTCAGGGGAGTGAAGATCTTATCATTGTTCATGATGCTCTTGGGTATGGGGAGTGCCACTTATCCCTTGCAGTGAGTTTTTTATTTTTCCTTTTTATATTTATTTATTTATTTATTTTTAACATATAGCCAACTCTATCTCACTTGTCTTATACTCATTTTACCATCGGTAGTCTTCATATATGCTTTGTTTTTTCAGATACCAAAATATGGGATTTTTGAGAACATTAATTCACTGAATGAGCTAGCACAAATGCCTCAATGGACTAGAGAGAAACCTCTGCGAGTTGCTACTGGCTTCACCTATGTAAGCAATGTGTTGGAGATTACTTCATTGCATTTTTTTTTCCGCTTTTGTCGTCTGGAACAATTGTCTGTATCTTTCTGGCAATAAGGATTCTATTTCAATTTTAATTTCTCCTTTTCCTTTCATTGCAGTTGGGTCCCAAATTTGTGAAAGAAAATGGACTGGACCATGTGAGTTTTTCCACAGCTGATGGAGCACTTGAGGCAGCTCCTGCGGTAAGAATATGGTTTTGTTGGGATTTGATACCAGGAGCATCATTCTTTGCCCTTCTATGTGGTTGTATTGCTCAGTTAACATGATGCATTTTGCCCGGCATGGAGTTAAGTTGTAGTAATTTTAGTGGTGCTTATTATAATAAAATACTATCTTAATATTCCTTTAGAGAAAAACATAGGCTATCAATTTTTCAATGTCTAGTTTTATTTCTTAGACTATTTTGCTTCAAATAAGTTTGTGTATCAACATAATTGTCTTATTGGAAATTGCACTAGTTCAGAAAGTTAGGGAGGCACCACTAAAATGACTCTGCAGTTTGCTAGTTGATAATGGGAACGGTGTTCAACTTTTTGTATAATGTTTGATGTGGTGCTGTTGGCCATCGCATTTGATGGTAGGGGGTTTACTTTAATCGGTGAAAGTCAAAGATGATTAAATACTATATGTCTCTCTCATATGCAGATGGGGATAGCTGATGCAATTTTGGACCTTGTGAGTAGTGGGATAACACTGAAAGAAAACAATTTGAAAGAGATCGAGGGAGGAGTTGTGTTGCAAAGTCAAGTAAGCTTTCTGGGTTATGGCTTATCTTGCATGTTTTCTTATAGTTCTTAAAATGCTTACTAGAAGGAGCTGGTTCTGCATCCTGCTTTCTTTTCCAATCTTTTCTTATATGGGAATTAAATTATCTATAGGCAGTTCTTGTTGCAAGCAAGAGATCCTTGCTCAAAATGAAGAGTGCACTTGAAACGACACATGAGATTCTGGAAAGATTGGAGGCGCATCTAAAGGCAGAGGGTCAGTATACGGTGCGTATATTATCATTCAAAACTGTATATGTTTGTACCTTAAGGGGTTTGTTGTTTTCTCACTCATTTATCACAGGTGGTTGCAAATATGAGGGGAAATAGTGCACAAGAAGTGGCTGAGCGAGTCCTTAGCCAGCCATCATTAGCTGGTTTGCAGGTGTGGTTGGAATTTTATTTAGCTTTGCTTTACTGATGAACCTTAATTTCAAGTTGCAGTTCCTTGAAAGGAAAAGTTTAAGATGTAGTTTTTTTTTTCAAACGAATAGATTCCAGTTGCAGTATGACAATAGTAACTTGTCTTCTCTTGGTCACGTACTGATCATTTCCCAACAACGTACATCGTTGCTCTGGCAGGGACCCACTATAAGTACAGTGTATTGCAAACGTGATGGGCAAATAAAAGCAGATTACTACGCCATCGTCATATGTGTGCCAAAAAAGGCCCTCTACAAGTCTGTACAACAACTGAGATCGGTGAGCCATGATCTTTCATTTAGTAATTTTCAGTGTTATAGAAGCTGATTTGGCTTCACATCTCAATTTTTGTGAGAGTGCTTGCTCTGCTTTCCCTCACCTTCACATTCAAGCAGCTAAATTCGTGTGGCTTCTATATCTCTGTGTAAGGCATAAAAAATAAATATCATGGGTTGGCAAGTTGACTGTTCAATGTGAGGTGTAGTTTCTTCATCATTATTTGTAAAATATCATAGGAAATATGAACTTTTTTTCTTTCTTTCTGAATTGGTTAGAGCTTCTCTAGTTTGCTTGTTCTCTACACAACTGAATGTGCAAGACCAATTAGAATTTGTCATTTGTTCTTCCAAGGGTCTTAAAGGAGTCTGAATGTGTTTTGTAGTTTAATTAGCAGACATGACGGCTATATAAGCATGAAAGTTTTAAGCATTTAAAATGAAAATTGGTCTGAACTGGTCAATAGTTTTAAATTAGTCAGTGGTTTAACATTCCTGGCATAATTGCTCAAAATTTGAACTGATGGCTGATGCCCTTCCTTGAGGATACACAAGCCTGTCTTTTGAACACTAACATTTTGAAGTTTCTCTGCCTAGCTTTTAGCTGCATGTTCAAATTGTGCATGCCTTACATAGGACTTACCTGATTTTATGATAAAGGCATTTGTTTCCTTCGATGCTGGGGTTTAATTTCCATGCAATAATTTGTGCAGATTGGAGGCAGTGGGGTTCTATATTCCCCTTTGACTTACATTTTTGATGAAGAAACTCCAAGATGGCGTGAACTTCTCTCAAAACTTGGCCTCTAATTGTCTGTGGTGTACGTATGCCCTCGGAGACTTTGTTGCATATTTTGTAGCTATATCAATGCTAAAGATTTTGTTGAGCACATCTTTGATACCTGCAAATGGTTAAAAGTAGAAAGGATGCACTGCATGAAGATTTTATTTGAAAAGTCGGATCTTTGTACTCTACTATATGAGTTGAAACATGACATTGTTGTCAGACTGGTCATGTGAGACATGTTTTGTATGTCGTAAGCAATTTTTCTCTATTCTTCTGTTTGGTTATAATGTTATAGAGCTGAAATCTGCCTGAAGTTTGGTTAAATTGGTTTCATGATGCACGATCTTGTACCGTAGAACAAGAGTTGAAGTTTTGATTGGCAGTAAACCAATCACTTTTAGATTATAATTTTGAAACTAGTTTGATAATCATGAAGCCACTGCGAGAATGTGAGCTCATCTATGATGGGTATCTTGGTGATGGTTCTGAGCATGACTTAGTGTCACATAGCAGTGGTTTTCTGAATGTGTGAAAATCAGAAAAATGAGTGGGTGTCTATTAATCTTAGCAAGAAAGTCCATATTAGCACCTGACTTCTAAGATAGCGACCAGCAACTAGCAATTCAATCCTCCTCTATTGTTTAGTTGACTTTGGACAAAATCGACTGCGTAATAGGCAGCCTCTTAAAGAGCTACAATCCTAAACTAGAAAAGGGATGGTCCTGAACGACAACGTGCGTCGTAAATAGAATATGAACACGAAAAACATAAGCTTTTCTTGACTGGTCTCTTTGTAGCGTTTGACTCTCATCACCTTTCCAAAGCTAGCCGGCTGTCTTTTCAATTTGTTTTTTCTTTTCTTTTCTTGTTTGGTAATATAGGTAATCTAATCTTGTTCATATATAACCATAGCTGATATCTCGATTTCATCCTTACTTGCCCATATAATCATATAATATCATCTTCTAGACCCTTAATCCTAAATGTTCAAACGTGATTATAGTAAAATAAAGGAATAATTAAACTGGTGTTCCCTTTGATGTTATAGTATTCTGCTTCTCAATCACAAAGCAAGATTTTCTAATATTTTATCTGAATATTCTTTTCTTGAGAAAGTATAATTTCACCAAATAGTCTTCACCCATATAAACCTTATCAAATTAATATCCACAAAACTTAAAATTTTCAGTATTGAATTGGATTTTATGAAATTCAACCGCATTTAACAAGAACTAGTCTCAAGTCACATCGCACCTCGCTCATTGAAACTGTAAATTAAAAGGCAATGTTTAGTTAGTTTGAGAATGACATTGGCTTTTACCTTGGAATAATGGTGAACGGTAAGGTGAAAACATCCCATAATAGGAGGATTAGAAGGTGCAAGAGGAAAGTAGAAGTAGTAGACCATATAACATCTGAACAAAAGTAGGGAAGTGCACCTAGTGCAGTTTTGTCCCACCAAGTTACGTGAAGTTTTAATACTCTGAAAGTCGTCGCGTATATGATGTTAGCTCAAATTTAAATTAGTTAAATTCCTTTTTCAAAAATATTAAAAAAGAGGTCATGTTCAAACTCTGTTAGCAGTTGTTGTTGTCTATAAAAGGAGAGAACATGAAGAAATAGAGCCTTAGAGACTCTGACAAAAATATGGCGGCAACTTTGTTTCGGGCGGTGGCGGTCGCCGTAATATTATTGCTGCAGTTTCTGACGGTGGTTCTGTGCAGCTTTCCGGCGACTCTGACTCTTGAGAGAGCTTTTCCGACGAATCACAACGTGCAGCTGAGTCAACTCAGAGCCCGAGACCGAGTCAGGCATGGCAGGATGTTGAGTGGTGTCGTCGAGTTCCCTATCGGAGGCACCTTCAATCCATACTTAGTCGGGTATCATTTCATTTCTATCTTCTTCAAGATATTTCTCTCCTTTTTTGTTTGTTTGTTTGTTTGTGTGATTGCTTTTCTTGCAAGTGTCGCACAAAATTGTAGTTAGGATTTGTGGGCAATAGTTGAGCAGTCCACGTCTTACTTTTGAATAAGTCATTGATCAAAAATCAATATTTTTATACTACTTAAAATATATAAATGATGTATGTTATGAACAACTTTCTAATAATTTAAGCTTTGTTGAATGGCGGCAATTAAACAAACAATGAAAGGTCAAATACCTTTGTGAAATATGTTTTCTTTATTTCTTGGTTTTACGTCTCCTTTGTATATATATATAATATTGCTTTGAAAAACTTCTATGAGTCTTCTAAAACGTTTCTAGTTCTTGTCTGTACCGCAATTCCGCACCTGGTAGATGAGGGCTAGTTGAATGATTTCCTTTCCTTACAGGGGAGAGGTTTTTCTTTCTTGTATAGGCTTGCTTAAAGCGAGCATCCCTTTGAACCTAATGGTTTGCACATTGCTTAGACTCGTTATCCTGGATTTTCTTGCCGGATTTCTTATTTAAGTGTCTGCAGACTCTAGCCTTTTGGTTGTTGATCTAATGATATCAACTTCTATTTTTTTTTTTATATTTTAAATAATATTGCTTTGGAGTAATTATATATTCATATGGAGAGTAATGCTGTAATGCTAAAAGGATCATTTTTTCTTTTTACTGCATAAGCTGATCACAGAGTTGTGTCAGCTAGTGGGTCAATTAGCAAACTGATGATAATAATTGGTATGATAAGTTTACACCGATTGATTGTCATTGCAGAAGTTGATTAGTATTTGCAACTGGGGGATCTGTATTAGTTCAGTATTGGTATTGGCTAATGTCTTTCAGTAATATCAATCATTTTGTTCAATTGTCACGCTTCTCATTTTTGATTTTGCTATATATGTTTTCTTGGAACTCATGATAACTTGATCATACATAGGCTATATTTTACAAGCGTCAAACTGGGAACTCCTGCAACAGAATTTTATGTGCAGATTGATACTGGAAGTGATGCTTTGTGGGTTGGTTGCAATTCCTGTTCCGGTTGCCCCCAATCCTCCGGACTTAAAGTAAACACACATGTTTTTTAATCCCAGATGACTTGGAATTGATATTATGTCCAGCTTCTTTTATGTGATATCACCTGGTTTTCATACAGATTCAGCTCCATACTTTTGATCCTCAGAGCTCACCGACTGCTTCGGTGGTCTCCTGTTCTGATAAAATATGTACACTTGGACTCGATACACAAGATTCTAGCTGTGATTCACAAAATAAGAGGTGTTCTTACACATTCCAATACGGAGATGGAAGTGGGACATCAGGCTATTATGTATCAGACTTATTACATTTTGATACAGCAGCTGGTAATCAGTCTGCGACATCAAACTCTTCAGCCTCCATTGTCTTTGGGTGAGACATATGTATCTTTCGCTACAATTTTTATAGCAGCTCCAACTGCAACAGCAGATCCAGATTTTAATTTGCAACTTTTAAATATACTTCAAGACTAAAATCTACGTAGCTGCTTTGAATATGATACATCTTTCACTACAATTAAGCACAATTGTTTTTAAACACCCTTGAACTGTGTATTATAAAACTGCAGGTGTAGCACGTCAGCAAGCGGGGTGTTGCAGAAAACAGATAGAGCAGTCGATGGGATTTTCGGATTCGGGCAGCAAGAAATGTCTGTCATCTCACAGCTGTCTTCACAGGGAATAGCTCCAAAAGCATTTTCTCATTGCTTTAAAGGAGATGACACTGGCGGGGGTATAATGGTTCTTGGTGAGATCGTGGAACCTAACATTGTTTATACCCCACTTGTCCAAAATCAGTAAGTATAGCTAACACCTTATATTTTAAAATGATCTACTCATGTTGCCAAAATATTATTGTGTGAATTGAATAGAGGGGGTGAATCATATAATCTCTGCTTCTGAAACTTACTAGCATCCCCAAAATTTCAGGCCTCATTATAACTTAAATCTGGAAAGCATTAGTGTTGGTGGTCAAACATTACCAATTGACCAATCAGTCTTTGCAACATCAAGCAACCAAGGAACGATAGTTGATTCTGGGACAACTTTGGCATACCTTGCACAAGATGCCTATGATCCTTTTGTCAATGCAGTAAATTTCTGTCAAAATTATTTCCAGAGTTTAAGTTGATGATTTGGAATTCTAGCACTTCTTGCAATGACCATATTTCTAGTACATTAAGCTCCTTTTAATTTTCGTCACTTTGCAGATTACAAGTGCCGTTTCACAATCTGTGACTCCTGTTTCTTCCCAGGGAGAACAATGTTACATAGTCACCTCCAGGTTCATATTTAATCATTCTATCTCAGATTATCTATCTTTTGAGTGCTGCTATTTCCGCCGAACTGTAATTCTTAATGTATACTTCTTTTCAGCATCACTGATACATTTCCCCAAGTTAGTTTGAACTTCGCCGGTAATGCATCCATGATACTAAGACCTCAGGACTACCTGTTGCAGCAGAATTCTGCAGTGAGTGTCTTGCTTCTTCTTTCAACTGATAAAAACTTGTTTATATGTTTTCATTTGTTCAAAAGTTGTGGTTTGCAACTCCTTTTGTTTGCACAGTTTGCTTCTATGTATTTTTATGGATCTGTTTCCTGACTTTTTTGCATTTTCTATCTCTTCTCTTGTCCTTGTCTTTGGCTACTGGTTTTTGTTGCAAAGTTTGAATCATCTGAATGTGTATCACAGATCTAACTAAATAAAATAAATTAGGATTTCTTCTATACTTGTGCAACATATATAGTTGGGTTTTCAAATCTTGGATCCTGAACTGAAAACAGAGATTGTCATTTTTTATTTGTATTACAGGGTGATGCTCAAGGATGGTGCATTGGCATTCAGAAAAGTGATGGTCAAGATATAACTGTATTGGGAGGTATGGAAAATGATCACAACTTTTGTTCAGTCAAGTTTGTTGAAATACCACACTCTTATTGTTGGCAGCTTAAACTTTTGATGACCAAGACACTTACAAAATTTCTTATGCAGATCCAACTTATTTTTAATGCTTACATTTGTAGTTCAGAAACGATTAAATTGTCCATTGTAGTACTTCTTTATGAAAAGACTTGCATTTTGATCATAGGTTAAAATTTAGGAACTTACATTCTAGGTTTTTATGTGGCATCTTCATCTGCTTATTTATTTATGCTAGTTTTTATTTTATAATTTATATTATTGTTTCCATTCAGATAACATTAATTGTATCATCCTTTTCTGCAGACCTCGTCCTAAAAGACAAGATCATTGTCTATGACTTGGCTAATCAACGTATTGGATGGGTTCAATACAACTGTAAGTTGCGATTATTTGTTTTCTATGCATGAATTTCAATACACAATTCCCCCAAACGTGAAATATACATTCTGGAACTATAAAACATAAGCAAGCAGAAATTGGTTAAGGTTATGGTACTTGTTTTTGAACTTCCATTCATCTAACTTATAAATTGAGTAGGGTGAAGGTTTGTGTATTGCTCATTTTAGATGCTACTATGACAAAATGCTATGCCTTCCCTGGATCTTTCTTTCTGAATTCTAATTGTATGTATATATTTTCATCAGGTTCAATGTCAGTCAGCGTCTCTTCAAATACTAGCACCGGAACTGCATCTGTTAATGGAGGGTCCATAGATGTCAACGATAACAGCAGTAGTTCATTGAGGAATGACCCTTTCAAATTGATACCGATAAGCATGATGTTCGCTTTCCTTGTTCACATATATATCAATCATTGACACTTTGCTATTCCTGTAGCACATATAGTCATTGTGTGGCATGCATGATTTGGATTGGGTTCCTGCACATATATCGCAATAAGCCTCAGATTACTATTTCTTCTTCAATACTTCGATTGTATACGCGAGACCTCACATTAGAACTTTTACAGCAGTTGGCAGTTTGTGCTGCATGCTCACTGTGTAGCAGAGTTGGCCGTTTGATCTGCCTTTTAGGTTAGAATTGTTGTTCTTTCATCAGGTACATAGAATTACAATTTTCATTGGGGTTTATTGCCCACATTGTAAATGACATTCAGAAAGTTATTTGTTTCATATACTGCAGATTCAGATTTGTTAAAGCACATGGTACATTACAGTATACACATAGTTATTTACTTATTTTTGAATGACAAATTCAGAAAATATTTTTTTTTGTTCCTTTTCGTGAAGAATAATCCATCCTCCTATTGGGTTTTTGATCATTTTTTGTATCGGACCAACAGTATTCTTATTCTTTATTTAGATTTTTTTTTTATGAGCATATTAGCTCAGTTTACACCTAATACAAAAGACTAAATAATCAAGCTAGCCGCATCTTATATTATGCAATAGGGTCCTCTAGGTAGAAGCAATTAGTGCTGAAAAATTCCTCTTGCATAACGCATAACAACTCCAATATAGAAAGAAAAACGCGTACATAACACCTGAACAAATGTTCAAAGTACTCTTTCTAGTGCAGTTTGTCAAACATGGTAATGTGAAGACCGGGTGTGAAAGTCATGGGAGCCGAAATGCCGGCAAAGAAAATCAAATTGAAAATAACATAGGGTAACGTCATTCCCATATGACTCGAGAAATGGCGGCAACTTTTGGGGCTTCTGATGGTGACCGCCGTAGTTCTGCCATGTTGCAGTGGTTCTGTGCAGCTTTCCATTGACACTGACTCTGGAGAGAGCTTTTCCATCAACACACAAAGTCCTACTGGATCAGCTCAGACCTTGAGACACTCAGACACGGGTCTTCTAGATCTTTCTTTAGTTAAGTACCTTCCCTGACAACACAAGGAAAGAAATCCTAGCTCAATTTGGAATGTTTTATTCCGAAATCTATGGGGAAACCAGCATGTATTAAATCCCAGATAGTGTTAGTCTATATACTGGTGCACTACTTCTCTAAACCAAAATATGGTGGTCTCCATCGATATATTTTCATTATAATGAGCCTGAATTTGGGACGGTAAGCATACGGTTGATTGCGTCTTAGAGAAGGTGAAGGTGGAAGTTCCAACGATATTGTGTTCTATTTGTTTGGAGAAGATTATGGTTGGTTTTGAAGCAACGGGTATGCCATGCTCACATCTTTATCATGGAGATTGCATTGTGGACTGGTTGCAGAAAAACAGGTTTTGCCCACTGTGTCACTTCGCCAAAACTACTTATCGAGTATATGGAGAAAAATATGGAGAAAAAGAGGAGTTGATTTATAATTCAGTTAGTGAAAGATAGAATATTTATTTTATTATATCAATAACTAAAAATTACAACAACTAGTTTTTTCTAGTTGAACTCATGATCTCTCACTTACCAAAAAAAAAAAAACTTATGTCACTAGATCAAATGGTACTCAGTAATTTATATATTATTTTGGTTTGTTTTCCGTATGTTAATCAAGTTCCTTGTCTTATATCTATCATAGCTTTGGTGATGCAGGTTGTAGTAATTGTACTCTTTTTTTTCTCATTATCGGATTCCACCTACGATAAGAATTTGTGTTGATCCTTGGTCAGAGATGAGCTTCGACTGTCAGTACTGGTTTCATTTCTATGTCTATTGGGTAAGATTTCTAATGACTTGTGAGATCAAGTTAGATACTTGTAAATAGGGGCATAGGGTGTACTAGTATTTAGTCTTCAGATCACCATACAGAGAGAGAGAGAGAGAGAGAGAGAGAGAGAGAGAGTGAGGTTAATGTGGATGTTAAAGATCAACGTTTTCTAGATTAAAAGATTCTCAGATTTTAATGTGGATGCAGGTGTGATTCATATTCAGTCCAGTTGCAAGACATAAGCACATGCAAGGCTTAATTTTGTTGTTTTGCTTCATTCATTCAACAAGGTTTTAGGTAGCAATAGAACTGCATTGCCTTCTGTTCCACTTTTACATTTATGCTTCTGACATGTAGCTGACAAATAGCTGACATTTTCCTCATGTAGCTGACAAATAACTCCAATACCTACCTATATATAAGTTCATAACAAGAAAAGTAATGCTATACTAAATAGTGGGCGGTCCTGAAAGTGACTGAAGAGTGGTACCATGGCAAAGGGGTTGCAAGAGAAAATCTATGGTGTCGGCTGCCATCCGCCTCTCAGTGTGTGGCTCACATCATTGTGAGAGAGCTGCTGTATGCGGGCAGTTGTGTCTACGAGTTTCTCGGGTTGCATTTGCAACAACTCCCTCCCTCAAGCCCTCTATAATAGACTTTCAGTTGCTACCATTTTAAATTAATGGCCAGGTTTAGTATAGCTTCTACCAGCCGTATGGCCCGTTGCTTCTCCTGCTGCTTCAATCTACTTGCAATGGATTCAGGATCAAGCCCTTGTGTAATTTGTACTTCGCTTTGCTCAGCCCGAACCTCTTGTAGCAGTGCATCAACCTCTCTTACAAAGTCTACCCTCAATAGAGCGTCATCTACTTCAAGCGGTGGCCGAAGAGGTCCCTCATGCTGATGGAGAAAAAGGATTATCAAATAAGGAAGTAAACAATAAACAATGTCAGTAAGAATGACAAGAATAATAACAGATAATAATAAAAATTACAGAAATTTGCTGACAACATCATCAATCTGAGAATCGTAAAATTTTATGTGGCTATGATTAGAAACGCTACATGTGAGATTGTTCACTTGCAATCTGAAGTGTAAACTGTTTGTCCATTAGTTTTCTGCCAAAATTTACTAATAAGTAATACCAACTTCAGTATTGTCTCATTCCTTTCCCTTCCCTAGAAAGAATGATATCATGAATTTGACATTTGGACGCCCCATGTAAAGATAGATGGGACTTAATCAACTGATGTTCTTTAGATCTGCTTAAAAAACCAACAAAATGCAACCCCCACCATTTTGATATAGATATAAGAATAACCCAAGAAAATAACCTTTACAAGCTAGGATTTCGTAACGATTCAATACTGAAACCCAAGGGCAGAAATTCAAAGCTGTAGAAAAGTAGTGATCTGAAAACAACTTGATTATAAGCCTGGAATCAGCATAATTACAGCATACCTTATCAATGTCAAATCCTTCTGGAACTAAAATGCTAAATGGATCCTCGCGTGGAAATGCATCGATCATGCGCTTTTTACATTCCTTCTGCCACCCTTCATCATCAAAACCATCATGCATATTTAAAAGATCGTTGAGAAGTCGCATGGCAGGTGAGGCCTCCTGTTTCAAAATCTCAGCCTGAAATGTTGATAAATATTAGAAAGGGTATAAAGGCTAATCTAAACTGATTCTGCAAGATGTTCAGGCTGAAACTAACTATTAAATGTAATCACAACAGCTTAAACTTCCCAACTGCTGGTTCCAAAATTGGTGAAATCATTAAGTCCAAGGTTAGAACTAGGAAGAGAGCAACTCATACCTCAATCCTTCTGTATAGCAAATCAAGACTTCTAATAACATCCTTTTCATCCTGTAAAAATGTCACCAATAGCCAAAATCATTATTCTGGAGAGAAAGAGTACTACCTAATTGATTTCTAATATCAGATTCTTACAGATCTCCAACTATAAGCAAAGATTGCTAGTTTATTGACTTATAACTAGGTTATGAAAGAAGCAAATTCTTTCAAAGCCCTTTCAAATACCTTTGAAAAAGGAAAATATTGAATTTTGTTGACCAAAGTTCTTATATTACATATCATTGCATATTCCTGATACTTAAAAGTATAGAATATAAAGGTTGCTATGACCTGTCTTAACATTAGATTCATTAAGTGGGAAATCTTAAAGCCATCTCACCACCAACTTACATCCCGTCGAGCGAGGTCAAGGCGATTCCATATGACCATCAAAACAAGTTCAGTCAGTTCCCCTTTCTCACCAGCTTCCTCAATTTTCTGCATACATATAATAAACATAAATGAACTCAATCTCACAAGGAACTGAAGGTAGTATGTCCTCATAAAGACTAAGCCACTAGCCAATTACTGCATAATGGATTCCTGATGTTACCTCTTCCACTTCTTCAGCCGCTCTAATAAAGCTGGAAATCAATTTCCGAGCTTTCCGAACATCTTCTTCTGGATAATCCTTCAATCTCATGCCGATCTCACGGTACTCTTCAATCTTTCTCTCCTCCTCTTCGTCTTCCTCTTGACGTCTTCGATGAAACTCCTTAGTTTTCTCCCTTTGTTGCGATTGCCATTCCTGATTCAGAAAAAACTTTACTTCCAGTTCCAGCTTCCAAAAGTAGAATCAATTTCTGTGGATGACAATACACTTACATCATCGTAGTACTCTTTCGGAAGACCTTCTAATAGTGGCTCTTCCTTTTTCATGCTCCTCCTCAAGACTGCCATTACAGGACCCAGAAAGCATACTTCAGGAAAAAACTAAAGAATTCTAAAACCAAGAGATATTGAGTACTAAAAGGTTATAAGGTATATGTACCTGTGCCAGGTGCATATGTGGGTCTTAAAGGCGAGAACCAAAGACTTGGATTGGTTGAAGACGATGGAATAAGTGAAAATGGAAGTGATGTGCTAGTAAGCAGGAACACCCTCGCCTCCATTTCTGTTGTGTTGTATTACTCAGGCTATAGTTTATATGAAAATACACATAAACTTTAGCTACTTATTCGCTTACCATATCTACAAACAAGAAAAGAAGCAAAAGTGTTGTTAAACTAAACACTAGATAATGACAGACACATCACTTAAACTACACGAACTGAAGAAAAGAAACTACTAGTAAACAAGTAATAGACTGACCAACAAACCACATAAGCATCAATGAAGACAGAATCCCCAAACATGTTTGACATCAAAACACAACTTCCATCTAAGTTGGGCTATTGGTTTCAAATTGAAAATCAAGTCCCAGACCAAAAGCAACAGTAAAGCTTGGACCTTTACCATAACAAACAAATCAAGACGCAAACTTAGGAAGTAATTGGAGGAAGCAAGAACAGTACCTTCAATTCTATCAAGTTTCTGAGAGACTGAGAGTCTGAGACCGCTGCTGCTGCTGCTGCTCGCAGGAGAAGAAGCGAAAAGGATAAAAAGGACCTTCTTGAATGTAAATTTCAAACAAGTGGAAGGACAATTTCGGTACTTAAAAAAGTTTCACTAACTCTTCCGCTCCTTGTTTGTTAAACCCTCAAAAGCTCACATCTTTAATCGGTTCTTCTTCTCTTGTTGTTCATCAGCTCAACCTCTCTCAGTCTCTGATCCCATATTATATTGTAAGTATGTGTTTAAATTATTGTTCAATTTTGTTATTTTGGGTTTTGTATTGGGTACAAATTGGGGTTTATTTTAGGGTTTATCTGGGGTTTAGCTGGGGTTTAGCTGGGTTGAATTATTAGTTAACCAAAGTGGAATGTGGGTGTTGTTCAATCTCTGGTTAGTTTGTTTGCTTGATTTTCTGGGTTTAGTGGATTCCTTGTCCATTGCTCTCTACATTTGTTTTTCTGTTAATGAATTCCTTATAGGGTGTTTTTAAATGAAGTATTACATTAAATCTGGGCTGGGGGCAGGGCTGATCTGGGGTGTTACCAAGGGAGTTTAATCTAAGAAGGGCTTCAAGAGGTTAGGTTGTAAAAGAGGAGAATGTTAAGGTTTTGGTTTGAAGGATTGTTTGAATTAGGGTATTCTGGGATGGGTTTCATGTAAAGTTTTGGTCTTGATTTCAGAATGTTTATGATGTTGGAGGTGCTCTTGAAGTCTATATCGTTTCTTCTGAAAAAAAAAAAAAACGAAAAGAAAAAACCTTTCAGCCACAGAGCATTGAGTTTAATTTGACTGTTTCTCCAGCTTCACCTTCTTTACTCCCAAATAGTGAAAGCATCGCAATAGACATAAGTTACATAGTATATGAAGATAGGCTATGTAATTGCTGATTGTGTATTGACAGTTGTTTACTTTGTTCCCCTAACTCTTCTTGGAAAAAAAAAATATATATGTCAATTTTTTAACGGTTCATCAACGTCTTATCTGGTGCAGTGTCAAGCACAGCACACTTAATCAGCCTCTTATCCAATACAATACAATTCAATGAGGTGCAGACTCTGCAGTAATATGTAGAATACCGTCCAACCTACCAAACTAGGACCCTGTGTTTTCTTGGTGGCTATGAAGTTTGTAAGTTTCTTTCTCAATATTTTATATACATAAGCATTAATCTTGTGTGTGTGTGTGTGTGTATTCTAATACGTGTTCCGTTGGATTGCTTTTATTTTGTTTTGATATTCTGTTACTATATCTTTTTTGCAGACATGTTTGAGCAAAGGTGGTGGTTATCATTTCCCACCTTGTCACATACTCGATATATGTGGTTTTAGGATTTTATTGGATTGCCCATTAGACCTTTCAGCTCTCACAATCTTCTCTCCTATTCCTTCTGCTTCAAAAGCTAGTTCTGTAGATAAACCGAATCCCAAATGCTCAAATCGTAGTGGCCCTTTAGATTTGGAAGAACCCTTGGTTCGAAAGAGACAAAAGGTCGAAAGGCCCCTTGATGCCGATGATTTAATATATGCAGAGCCCTGGTACAAAACTGTCAGGAACTTGCACCTATGGAATACCTCTTTTATTGATGTGGTATTGATATCAAGTCCGATGGGTATGCTAGGGTTACCATTTCTTACTCGAATAAAGGGTTTCTCTGCTAAGGTATGGTGTAACATTATAAGACGTAGAGTCATACTCTTTATTTGGTGTATTAGTGAATTAGTTCTTAACTTCAAATTTAGCTTCTTCCAAGGATTTCAATCTGATTTGCTTAGTTTTGCTGTTTTTAAAATGCTCAGATATACGTGACTGAAGCCGCAGCAAGACTTGGACAGCTTATGATGGAGGATCTTGTTTCAATGCACATGGAAATCAGGCAGCTTTTTGGACCTGAAGAGTCATGTATTCCTCAGTGGATGAAGTGGGAAGAGCTTAAGCTTCTACCATCTTCCTTGAGAGATGTAGCTTTAGGCAAAGACGGAGGAGAGCTGGGTAGTTGGATGCCCTTATACAGGTACTTAATGTTGCACCGCATACTTAATCTTGTTTGTTTTATGAGTATTTCTTGGTTGGGTGAGCTGTTGGACATGTTTATGTCCTCATTATGACTTTCTGTTATGGACTTGATATTGTTCATATTCCACTGGTGGTACATTAATTACAATTTCCCACTTCTGAAACAATGGATTTGGCTTAGGACTCATAATCTTAACGAGATTATATTTCTTTTTTCTTTCTATATTCATGCTGTGTTATAATTTTTGCTTCTACCGCTTCCAATTCTGGGGCATGAAGTATAATATAATAAGGGAAAACAAGAGCAATGCACCCCGAACTATTGACCAGATTTTTATTTTGGGGTATGAACAGAAAAACATTAAGACTTCCATATTTTCGTGCCTCTCGAAGTTTTGAAAATATCTAACTGTTTCACCCATCCATCTATAAGAAGTCTGTTAAACTTTAACTTGTGTCATGCACATGATTCTGATTTTTAGCATTGTTTTCCATCTCTTCCCCTGTTTCCCGCGTTTTCATTTCTTCCTTTTCTCTCTTTTTGAATGGATGAACGCACCCTCACAGGCCATTCAATCCTTAAGTTTAAGATTTGGGCCCCAAAATGTAACTCAGTCAATAGTTCAGGTGGCTTTGCTAAAGTTTTCCGTAAAACCAATATAACTTAGATAGGTGTATGGGATAAACAGCTTGGAATTGCTGCTTAAGCTTTTCACTCCAATACTTTTGGTCCTCATTTAATTTCTGAAATTCCTAGATAGCAAGTTTCTCTATTTGAAAATGATAATAAAGAGTACTTCTCAGTGCAGCAGATGTGAAGGATTGCATGCAGAAGGCTCAGAGACTTAAATATGCAGAGGAAACCTGCTACAACAGTACATTGATTATAAAGGCATTCAGTTCGGGTTTGGAAATAGGCGCTTGTAATTGGACAATAAATGGTCCAAAAGGAGGAATTGCATTCATATCTAGTTCCATCTTCGGTTCTGCTCATGCAATGAATTTTGATTATATTGCTCTTCAAGGGAATGATACTGTAATATATTCGGATTTTTCTTCCTTGGATGCTACAGAAGATATTGAGAATGATCACAGTAACTTCGTTCCAACTACACATGCTTTTTCATCTCTCAGGTATGATGGTTTAATTAGTGTGGATCATATTTTTTTACTAATCCTATGATTTTCCCTTTGTTCTTAATTGGAATAAAGATTTTAGTTTTCCTCATGTCATAATCAAAAGCTGAAAATCAGAGCTTTCCACTTTTGGAATTGATGTGTAGAAATGAAGAAAATGATGAACAAGAGTTGGCCAAGTTGGTACTTCATGATGATAATATGGAGGAAAATCAGAAACTAGCTTTTTTGTCCTCCCATGTCATTGATTCTGTAAAAGCTGGGGGTTCGGTCCTTATTCCAGTTGGTCGACTTGGAATTGTTCTGCAGCTGTTAGAACAAATATCAGCTTCACTGGATGTTTCGGATCTGAAGGTAGATAATATATTTTATAAATATTTTTTTTAAAATTGTTTCTATTCAATTGGGCCTGATTGGGGAATGTGGATTTACTTTATTTTAGTTCTTAGTGTTTCCACACCCCTTCTAGACTCCCCAAAAAAATGAGGGACTTAATATAATGCGGCATTTTAAAATTGTCTTTCCTGTTACAGGTTCCTATTTATATTATTTCTTCTGTAGGTGAAGAATTATTGGCTTTCACCAACATTATACCTGAATGGCTATGCAAACAGCGGCAAGAAAAGGTACAAGTATAGGGCTTATTGTTCTTTCTACTTTGTTTGGAGTTTTCATTTTTAATTGCCAACTCGAGGCGTTGCAATCATTCTTTGCATTGGTCCTACAGCTGTTTTCTGGTCAGCCATTGTTTGGACATGTCGAGCTTATAAATGAGGGGAAGCTTCATGTGTTTCCAGCCATCCATTCACCTAAATTATTGTGAGTTCTGTATTTTCGTTTCTCATTTTAAGATATTTCTTCTTGGTGATTAGTGTACTGTTCAGAACCTGCTTATTTACCATCTTAGTTTTAATGGGATTGTGTTTGGTACTTGAGGGCATTGAGTCACTGACAGCACAAAAGTTTTATTGATTTATGTTTGGTCCGAGATGTTTGTATTTCTAAGTCTGGTTGTTTAAATTTGTGTTTTGTACAAAGAAGAAAAAAAAAAAATGAATGAAAAAAGGAGGATATTACTAAAACTGCATGTTTTCTTTTATGAGCCAACTTTGACTTAAAACCTTACCTGTGTTATGGACAAAGATTTCGGAGGAAAAAGGAGTTATGTTCACTCTGTTGTGTTTTCTTTTTCATTTTCATCAATGACCCAAAGATGGAAAGTTAGGGAGAGTAATTATCTTCTATTCTTTTCTTTTCTTCATTGGTACCAGACATGGGAATTTGTCTGCTTCTCACAGCCCAAAGGTTGTTGCTCACTTAGTATGAGATTTGAAACGATTAGAAGGGGACAGAAAAATGGGAGGGAGCAGTATGTTTTATTGTGCCATAGATATTATTTGGAAGTTAATTCATATTGAAAAAAGAAAACGAAAAAGGCGTACTTGTATATTGTGAGAAAGATGCACAATTAAATGGCATTTAGTGGTAATTTTGGGTTTTTAAGCAAGTTGTGTTGGGATTATTTCATCTATGTTCTCCCCAGAAATTGACCCTTGTGACAGAATGAATTGGCAGGAGCCATGCATAGTTTTCTCTCCTCACTGGAGTCTGCGGCTTGGTCCTGCTGTTCATTTCCTGCAGCGCTGGTGTGGGGATCAGAACTCTCTACTCATTCTTGAGGTACTAATATATACTTCCACTGGATTTTGAAGTGCACATGTGCATTTAAAGAGTTCAAAGAAATCGTCAGAAGCATTTCACCTTGTGTCTGTATTTGTAGAATGAATTGGATGTTGAGCTGGCTCTCTTGCCTTTCAAGCCAATGGCAATGAAGGTTCTTCAGTGCTCATTTCTTTCTGGGATAAGGTAGGATGTATCTTCCTTTCTGACACTGAATTCATTTTGCTTGATACATAATAATCTAATGTGACAATCCTTGACAAAACACCACTATAAGCACCAAGCCACATGCTTTAGACGGACACAACTTGGTTCCACTGAAGATTTGCATGTTGTATCGAATTTTCCAACACATTTTTAGAGTTCAAACAAATTGGAAATTCAGTTTTAATATCAACAGATACTTTTTGGTGGCCTTCCAGCTCCAAATTTGTGGTACTTGTGAGAGCTGTTGGCATGTTTGAAAATGGGTACCTTGGCTTTGGTGGTATTTTTCTGTCTTTTTCCAGCCAGAAGGCATATGAGTTGTCATCTTTTTGTTTCCATCTTGAATGTGCTTTTGTATAGAAGTTATCTGGTTTATAACATCTTCTGACTTAGCATACAAGATTACAAGTTAGTAAGCAACTACTTTGAGACTTGCAACTTGTGGTTTCCACTTCAGAACTCTATCGGAACCTTGATCTCCTTTTTGTAGGTTGCAGAAAGTTCAACCATTGCTGAACATATTGCAACCAAAAGTTCTCCTGGTGGTTCCCTTTTCCTTCTCTTGATGAGCTTTTCTTGATTTATAAGATTCGTTTTTTTTTTTTTTTTTGGCAAATGATGTATAAGATTTTGACTATTTAATAAGTCTTCTGTTTTCTTCTCAAATAGTTCCCCAAGGATTTGAAGCTGATTAACTCTTCAAAATCAACTGCATTCTCAATCTTCCAGTACTGCCCTGATGAAACATTATGTATCCCAAGCTTGAAGGACAAGTCGGAACTGGAGATTGCAACAGACTTGGCTTTCCACTTTGATTGGAGAAATTTGAAACAGGGAAATATTAGTATGACAAGGTTGAAGGGAGAGCTTTCCAGACAGCATGGCAAACAACGGTTGATACCTGGATATGTGCAGGAGTCCTCAGAGATCAGACAACTGGTACACTGGGGTTCACCTGATTTGGATAGGCTTATGACAGTGTTGTCAGGCAGGGGCATCAAGGGTACTCTCCGAAAAGCAACTAGAGGTTCTGAATCAGAAAATGTTACTTCTGCAGTACTTGTAAATGATCCTAGCCAAGCACTTATAGAAGTCAAAGAAACTAGCACAGTTATTACTGCTACTTGTGAAAATTTAGCTTCCATAATTTTTGAAGCTATAGGAAGTGTTCTAGATGGCATTTAGATGAAGGGAATTTCTCTTTGTTTCATACAATTCTTTATTAGACTGCACAGCTGACTCTTTTCCCTTCTGTGCATAGTAGACTGTACACAGGAGAGGCATTGGCATACAGCAAAGTTTCTCAGTGGCAATGATAGAAACAGGGACACAAAAATGGCATGGAAACACGAACAGAAATCTATTGTTCAATGGCATTGCCCATGTCTCAAAGATCAATTCATATACAAAACCAATGTATCAAAGCACACCATAAAGGACCAAATATTATCTTCTCATGGAGTAATGGGTGTGCTTTACCAATTATATTCAAAGCATGACAATCTTGGAGAGCTGCCAGACATTCACAAATTCTACTTTTTGTTTTCTTTGGGTCAAATTCACAATTTCTACTAGTATTGCCATTTGGTTTAATGGTTACCAAATCAGTCGAATGTTGTTCGGTACTGACTTGGTTACCAGAATTCTTCTAGTTGAAATGAATTGGTGGGTTCAATATTATGAGATCAACCACGTTTTTAGAGAGAAGTTATGTGACTGATAGTCTAGCTAATTGGGGCCATGTGAATTGATGATTGATGGAGCTTCTGGGTTTAGGACTGTTAATTCTTCTTGATTGTTTGTTGCTTGGGGTTTTCTTCTGCCCTCAATTTACCCAAAAGAAGAAAAAAGAAGCAAAAAATGTATAAAAGCAATTTGAAATTACTTACATATCAGAGGTACTCCAAACTCCAAAGTATAAAGCCAAAGTAAATTCTAGTTTAGGTACTCCAATGTTTTCTTTATGGTAAAATTAAATCAGAGGTCCTAGTTGAATGAAATGGGTGCTTATGGGAACAATGAATCAGAATCTTTGTCCAAGCAGGGTCAGCAGGAAGTTTTTGTACTCTCCTGATGTGTCATCTATAACATCATCTTCGAGGCTGGTTTTGGACAGTTTGGAATACTCCTCTCTGATTTTGATCATGTCAATCTCTGCTCTGCTTACAATGGCTCTATTCAGAGAATCTTCATCCGTCCCAAGCCCAACCACAGAATCTTTGATGACCTGGTAAAGGTTCAAGTAACAATGTGGAACTCATGTCAGATCATTTGCTAACAGTGAGACATCAATTCTCTACATATCTGCTTGGTATTTGCTGGACCAGAAAATGGAATAGGAGACAATATTCTTCCTTACAATGAGGATTTGAACATGATTGAAAAAGGGGAAAATATGCAATGGTCCAGAGGAGATACAAAGCCTATTGGAAGTGAGGTTCAATATTGGAGATCAAAATGGCCAATGATTTTCTCTACTACACTGTCCATTGTTTTATTACCAATAATTCATAAAAAAAATTGATCCACATCGTCCTTTTCCCATCCTTTTCATAGAATCGCGATTCATTTTCAACCAATCCAAATTCCTCAGATGTTAAAACATTGAAAGATGGATTAGATGCATTTCACCAATGCATGCCCTAGGTTGTAAAACAAAAACTATTCTAGGGACTAATGAATCTCAATTATTCTTTACACAGCAAGAAAGAGCAAGCAACATTGTCCCACATTCAAGTTATAGCTGTATTGCACAGCAAAGTAAATTGAAAGGTTACCAAACAAAAGAGAAGGATTGAGGGAGAAAATCAGAAACCAGTAATAGAGTATTCCATCATTTGGATAGACTTAATAAGTATGAGATCAAAATATGCCTATATCTACATAGTATTCCCATTAATCCAACCAAACACCACCTTTATTCTTTAATTGGGGTCTAATAAAGGCCGGCCATTCCAGTTTGAACTTTGAAGCTATGTCAAATTAAGAAAAATTAACAATATAATATGTTGATGCGTTAGGGAATGAAATTACCTGTGCAAAATGTTTCTCGGGTGTATCTATGCAAGTAATTACCAAGGTCAAGAGAGATTCCAGATCACCACTGCCACAACTTTTAATGTTCTGTCAGCAAAACAAAGGGAACGTTTTGTTGTAGTCTTTTTCTCCATATAAAAAAATAATAATTATAAATAAAAGTAAAAACTAAAAAAAGGGAACTTCAGGAAAAATCACAAGTGTTTTTTTACTAGTAAACTGTAGGCTTCAATACCTCGTCAATCGAAGTTCCATAGTTTTGCTTGTAACACTCAAAGGTTTCTCTGAGCTGAAATATATTCCTTGTGCTGAGTATGGAAACAACATGATTGTGATCTAATTGCTTTGCCTTGATCGCTTCATATAGCTTCGATGCCTCTGAACTGGCAATGCCTGAATCCACTACCTGTCTGTCATACCTGTAGGAGCTCACTAAACCCACTAGAAGCTGTGGGCAACCCACATTATGAGTCAGTAGGATGCAACAATATAAACCCGTAAGAGATGAGCAGTGCAAATTCCCAATTTTGTGGTTCCATTGAAAGACACAACTTATCCATGGTAATGAAAAGTGGTCGTAGAGGTATATGTGATTTATGCCAACATGCAAGACAAAAGAGAGAATAGAGATGTATGCATCTATAGTATGATACTGTTTTCCTTTTTTCCCTCTTATTGACTACATTAATACTAATTCAGACAGTCAAGGTTTTACCACTTTTATAATCTACATACTTAGGGACGGTCATTACTATGTTAATGACTTTGGCACTATAGAGCCAAACTAACTCACTGACACACAACGCCCCCAATCTTTTCCATTATTTTCATTACCTAATAGCTTTTGCAAGGATAAGCACTCTTTTCCATTATTTTCATCAACTAATAGCTCTCTTATCCTTGCAAAATGCTCCTCTTTCTACCTCACAAAAGAATCATGACAGTAGGAATCCCATAATGGGAGTTTCTCAGACCACCAAAGAACCACTTTCGGCCATGTTAACTCTAGTAATTGCTAGAGTGCCAACTGCCAAGCAGGAACAGATACCACAGGTTTTAGCGAATGGCATGCAAGTGATTCGTGCATAATTCTAATTTACCAAGTATATGAATCTAATGTTTCCTAGCTAGTCAAATATGCTTTCACCTTTCTGAGGGGGAGGGAAAGAGTGGATGCAATGTCCTCCTCAAGTGAGCATTCAAAGAGTGAACCATAGACCTGCCTCACTGCCATCAAGTGTTGAGGAGATGATGCACATGCTATCTCAACTAGCACTTTCAGGTGTTTTATTCCTTTCTTCTTCTTCATTAGTACATCTCTTGCCACTTTAGCATCCCTTTCAGGAGGATCATATGTCCACAAAATTACTGCATCCTGTTACACATCATTACTTATGTTGTTACGTACGTATAAACAAATGGAAGGGGTAACACTTTTATGCATGTCTGTTTCCATTGAAGACAGTGACTAATGGTTTTCATTTTTGTAAACACCTCATTACCAATACCTTCCTCTTTAAAATTCTAAACATCCCACAGAAGTGTGTTGTTATAAAATATTAAAATTTTGGACCAAAACAAAAGAATTCATGTTAGTGAATCAACAATACCATGCACTCCTTAGGTACTTAATGGCTTCTGAAACATTTCTTTCATTGTTTAAATCAAGGCTACGGATGATAGTGACATGAAGTACGCCATGTAAGAGTCTGTTGCATTAACTGGAACTTTTGGAATGGGAACATGTAGATGTAGACTATAATGTGATTGAACAAAAAACAGGTGATGAAGGATAACAATGATAAATTTTAGAATTTGAACTCTGATTTAATGAGCTACATTGCCTACATCCTTTTTGTACTGACACTGTCGGACAAGTAATTATTCTGTGAGCAATCAACTAGGCTGATGTTGTGACTAAGAGTCCGAACAATTTCAGCAATAGCAGTAGTAAGGTAGAGAATGAAACCTCTCAATGTTTGAATGCGTATTAATATATTAATTTTCGTTGGCTCTTTTACTTTCCAAACAACTTTAAGCAAGTGATTGCAACTGAGAAAACTCACAGAACACACAAATGCTAAGTGAAGTGCACATAGTTAGTTAACTATTTATAATATATATTGATTATCCACTCAAGTGACTCAACAGTAGTTTATGTTTTGGTAGTTTATTCATCAAGTAGAATAATTAGAAAGTTGTAGTATCATAAATAAGTATATAACAGAAGAACAATAACAAAAAACAGGAGATTGAAATATAGCTTGCATTCACATTCTTTAACAAACCCTTTTCTTTGCCAAGTCTTTTATGAACCAGAATAATTAGAAAGTGGGTAGTATCGTACAATAAAGAGGAAAAATAAGAGACAACAACAAGGAATGTGTTTTCCATGCTTATGCAAGACATTTAATATGGCCTTTGAATGAACGACTCAAATGATAAGGTTGACAAATCACATTAAAAGTTGGAATTTTTTTCTTCTGGGCCGTATATGAATTATAAGAAATGGGAAGCGTAAGGGGTTGTAGAAAATTACTCTGAAATCTCCAGAGAGTTCAGATTGGAGAGCATCAATGAGGGACTTATTGTAAAGCTGTTGATAAGTGTCTCTGATTTTTCTCCTTTGGCTTGCATTCCTATGTCCAAGTATCCATATCACAGCCTCCTCGTCCGTTCCAAATCCTATACTCATTAAGAGAAACACTTATAATTAAAAAAAGAAAGGTGATTGATCAAAGAATGGCAGCAGCGAATTCATTGATCACACTAATGATTCATGAACATAATTTCAAGACAGAATGTCAAAACTCAGAGATTATAAGAGATTATCATATGTAAATCAGATCATTTGAAGCATGAACAAATCAAAGCAACCGATTGAAAATCAGAAAGACAATCTGGAAACTCTTAGACCAAACACATTAACAGACATTGCATGAAAAATTCAAGACACATTCTTTTGGATCAGAAGAAGAAGAAGAGAAGGACCTTCAAAGGCTTTATTGAGTCTCTCACAGTCTTCTTCTGGAGAAGGAACAGCTTCTGGTACTCTGAGACTGCTCATTTCGGCAGCTCTTCTCTGAAAATGAACAGCAATGGTGACGATGATGAGTTGCAGAGTGTGGCAATATCAGTTTCTCCCTCCTTAATTGTCACCCTGAAACTTCGCTCCAGTCAAACTCTTGTAATCACTATCTTTTCAAATTTATAAACATACCCCCTCACTTATTCATATTTTTCTTTAAAACCCCTTCTTTTACATTTTTAGTGAGAGAGTAATCAGTGTATTGATATGCACTTGCACAAACAAGAATACACGGCAAGATAATATCTAAGTATATTTTTTGTTATTAAAAAATATCAACAAATGGATTCTGAATCTGTTAGTTTACTTGCATTGCCCGTGCATAGAAAACTTTTTCCTTTTTAAGTTTACCTCTTTTGGCTAGAGAGGTGGGTATTAATGTCTAAATTTTTTTTTTTAACATATTAATGTCTAAATTGAGTTGAGCATGAGTAAACAGAGATTTATATGTTACCTAGAGGGTTTGCTCTGCTAGGGTTGGGAGAGTGCCGCCTCCGGCCTCTCTGTACCTTCCTCCATCATCGATGGAGTGCTGTTCCGGTACCGCTCTCGGTGTCGGTTATCTCGCGCACGGCTCCTGTCGTGCCCACTATCAGGTCGTGGTTCGCATCTCGCCCTGTGACCGTTTCTTCACACCAGATCTTCTCTGACCGAGCCGCCGTTCAAAGGGGAGATGCCATGGCTACGCTGCCATCTCGGATCGGGTCTGCACCGAGAGTCGGGAGTCTTCGACTAACTCGAGCACGACTCAAGTCGCCGACTTGCGGCTTTGGTTTGGTGGCGGTGTGGCTAAGTGAGGGAATCTGCCAGGTTTCGACCTCGTTTCCTGGTGCGCTAGAGCTGCAATTGGAGCGGAGTAGAGATTGTACTCTGGGTGGGATTCGCGTTCCGGTTGGTGGTATTAGTGGCGGAGATCGGCGTCGAGTTGGTGGGGCTGGGATGCTCCTTCTCCTACAAAGGGCGGTGGAGCAGAGATTGAGGCCATGGTCAGGGAAGGGATGGGTGCCAAGAGAGATTTTGGGTGCCCAAAGCAGGTTGTGGATTTGGGCCTTTGCTCTGGTGGACGGCCCAAGTAGGGTTTTGGGTTGGGTCTTCATTATTGGGGCTTTGCAACTGGTGTATGAGCCCATTGCTGTTCGGGTTCGCATTTGGGATCCAGGAGACTTTCTATGGACCCTAAATTGTTATGAACTTTGGATCTGCTTCTTTGGATACTTAGGTAGGAGATTGCTCTCTATTCGGTGTATTTTTTTTGCATGGAGTAGGCAAGGTCGGTCACACTACCGCCGGTTACCTTAATAGAAGGTTACCCTCTATTCGACGTATATCTTTGCGTGGAAGTATGGTCGACCATACTATTGGTACCGTTTTAATTACATAGCTCGGATTATGTCAGGTGCTTCATCAAATGCTTAATTGCATCCCTTAATACCCTTGTTAGGTTTTATTTCAGATGCATTGTTGCGTCTAATATTGTTCTTGTTATTTTATATTTTTATGTAGTTTCTACATCTATAAGTTGTAATTTTTCTTATGATTATTATTAATAAAGTGGTTGACTAATTCTCTCAAAAAAAAAAAAAACAGAGATTTATAATATAATAACTATGTAAGAGAAAAAATTATAGATATTTTTATATGGGACCTGAAAAATTATTGAATGTATGGTTAACTGTGGAAGATAAACAACAAAAAATAACTAGGTTAACTTTATATCAAGTCCTCGGTGTTTGCCGAAATACGAAATATAGCCTCTTATTTATTTGTGGTTTTGACTTACGTACCCACAAACTTCCTTATTTTCTATTGCTCACATAAGGTGTTTTTTTTTTTTTTTTTTTTTTTTTGATAAGAAACTTACAAACAGGTTAAATTATTGCTCACATAAGGTTAAGATGTTAACTCATATGGGCGATTGCATTTGAATTTCGTTACAATCATGAAAGCATCAGTTTTGAGAGCATTAACTTATTTGAATATAAAGCCAAGTAATGAACGTGTTTACCAAAGAAATTGATCGGGATATGCAACGTATTATGAGTCGGTTTCATGACTTCGTCAATAGCCTGATAAAAGGTAATTAAATACCATTTGATTTCGTTTTAAGATATCGAAATTTGGCTTGTCAATCGATTCTCAATTTCTAGTAGTTCAATCAAATAAAATAAATAAATAAATAAAGTTTAAAATGAGATATGTGGTTACATTACATTTTTTAATGTGAGTGCATCTTAACTCTGGCTAAAATAATGCCAATGTACGTACGTGCACCACATCTTTGGCTAAATGATTTCGTTCTCACTCTATTTTTGATTTAAATTGTCATTTTGCACCATTTTCATCAATTCAGTATATTTTTTTATCTCATATAAAGAAGATTTTAATTATTCTCAAACATGAAAGTTTTTAATTAATAGTCTCTCTTGCAAAAGAACCCAAAAATAATTATATACCACTTAATTTTGGCATAACGCGAGCTTCAATTTACAGAGTAAAGTATTGTGTAGGATAGACACGTCTGACTGACCAATCATAAAATTTTAACACTAAAATAATGCTGAGAGTTATCCAAAAACTCTAAAATATTTTTCTTATTTAATATATTAAAATTTTAATTGATTGATTGAACATGCAAATGGACTAAACTAGCAAAGAAGCTATGGACAAACATATAGACAGTATGGAAACACATTTTAAAACTACCACATGTTCCATGCATGATTAGTTTATATATCAATAATAGAACTAATAATATAGGGAAGATATTCCCAGATTGATATTCTCTTGCATTATGACGACCATGTGTCCTACATATACTATAAAATGGTATGCTTCTAGATTAATGAAATTAAGGCATGTGGGTGAGTGAGATTTTGTGCCACACAACTGAGCGATGGAGCTTTTCTTTCTTTCGGGTCACATTTATCACACTACGCAAGTATGGATTTTTCAAATACACTGCCTTTCCATTATTTCCCCCCAGAAATAGAAAACAATATTCCTCCCATCACATGTTCTCTTATTCTTTTTTGTTTTCTTGTATTCACACGTTTAGAGCGAGCTATGCTATCAATCAACTCTTCATGTTAGCTTCTTACTTACTTTGGAGATCGATTAGATGAAGAGAAGTTGGTGATTTTATTCTGTGCAATTACTGGAGTACGTTTGGAGATGCTCATTATACAATGACATGAATTATCTAGATTTATTAACAGTGGTGGACGTGATTCACAATTCCCCTACGGAATTCAACAACATAAAGTTTCATTATGGCATAGTGCATATATAGGTTATCTGAGTAAAACAATAAGAGAAAAATTCAGTCACCGTCCCCAAACTATGCTGTCAAGGCCAATTTGATACCCGAACTCTCAAAATCAATGTGATACCCAAAGATATATTTTGACATCAACGTGATGCTTCCGTCCAAAATTTGTGACCGTTCCGTTAAAAATGATCACGTTGTCATACATGTGACAGATTTTTAAGGGCAAAGTCGTACTTTTACACCAATTTATATATATATATATATATATATATATATATATATATATATATTAAAAAAATGTATGTTTTTCATCTTCAACTTAAACCGAAGAACAAGAACCCCCAAAATTTCAATTCACTCTCTCTCTCTCAAAATTAAACTGAATAAGCCCCAAAATTTCATTCTCAAATCGGAAACCAAAATCAACCATGGCAAGTTCCGTAAGCAGCTTCGAAGATTTCGAATTCTTGCAATTCGAAGACTCCGATCAAGACTCTCTCTAGGAATTCTTCGACCTCTCCGTCGCCGACTCCGACGACAACCTCCCCACCTCAACTCCGACGTTGAACCACCACAAAACTCCGAGCTCATTGGGCCCAACACTTCATTCGACTCCCCAATCGCTTCGCCCATCGCCGACCTGATCCGAGCCCACACCCGCCGTCGTCAGACCCCTCTCGTTCGCCTTCTCGATCTACCTTTCCTGAGCCCTCTCAATTTCAATGACCGCCGTGGCAATGATGATGATGACGTCGGCGATGAGCGACAAGTTTTGGCTGGAGAGGATGAGGAAATTGGGAAGAGGACATTTGCTCAAAGATTGCAAGGAGGTTTCCGGATTGGGCTTTCTCATGTGAAGGTGAGAGATTGAGCTTCAAGCGGTATAATATATTGGTTTTGTGAAAGATTTTTGGAATTTGGTTGATGCTATAAAGAAAAAAGGGTTATGTATGTGAGAGGTTTAATCGTGTTTGTTGTATTTGTTTTGTACAATGTAGCTCATGGATTGTGATGTTCTTGATGACTATAAGCTATTGATTGTTGATTAGTTCTTGTATTGATTTGAACTTTGTTGGTTTTGATACAGAAAAAGAGGGATTTTTGGTGCTTAATTGGGGATTTTGAGATAATGTTGAGGAAGAGGACCAGGTCAACTCAAAAGGATCAAGATCAACACCAAATGGAGCATATGCCAATTTCTAATGCTCGGTCTGAGTCACATTTCCGGTCTGATGTTCTTGGACCGAATCCGAAAAGGAATTTTTTTTTCATTGTCCGTAGTCTGTTTGTGGGGTTGAGTCTTATAGGTTTAACAAATTTTGATTCAGTTAGGAGCCCAACTTCGCCTCTAGATTTTAGGGTGTTTTCGAATCTAGGCAGCCCCTTTAGGTCCCTAAGACCACCTCTTCATGGGCATAAGAGGAGCTAGGGTAGTAGTAAAGTAGGCTTAAGCATCATCGACTCTCCTGATGGGCTGATGATGATGATGATGTCAAGTTTTCTGGGAAAGTTCCCAGATCATCAGAGAAGAAGATGAAGAAGAAGGAAAAAGAATAAGAAAAAAAAAATGAATTAACAAAAGAAAAGGGTACATTGGTCTTTTTCTTTGTTTTTGGTCTTCATGTGCTTGTCACGTCACTTTTTTAATGGAACCGTCACAAATTTTGGACGGAAGCATCACGTTGATGTCAAAATATGTCTTTGGATATCACATTGATACTTTTGAGAGTTCGGGTATCAAATTGGCCTTGGCATCATAGTTTGCGGACGGTGACTGAATTTTTCTCAAAAAATAATAAAACATAACTTCTTTTGATAGCCCATTTATTTCAAACAATAGCCTAGCTATTTTTACAATGTACAATCAAGGACAAATAAATGACTGTATGATCTATAGTCTTTTGATCTCTTGATGTTTATTGTAAACAGGGGTTCAGGCTCTATGTCATCCATTGTGTTTCATTAAATAAAACTTGAGCCTCGCAGCAGTTTTTTTTTTTTTTTTTTTTTTTTTTTTTATAGAAGAAATGACCATATGAATGATATGATCTATAAATTTTCATCAAAAACTTTCTCATTTCAAGTTTTGATACCACATATAGTGTTTTTTCTCGTTGGTCGATATCAGAGTCTTTTTTGTTTTTTGTCAAAGGATATCAGTGTCGGTGACTGGATGCCGTAGCATATAATGATAAGAAGTAACAAAATAATTTCAATCCAGGCTGGCTAGCTACCAAATCGATTAGATGTATTAAGGAGGCTAGGGACAAAGAAGATAAGGCAAAGTGGCAAACCCCCCTGTTCCAACACGTACATGACTCACTGTCAATCAATGTGATATGACCATGAGATATCTTCACCCACATGCAAAATGAAGATGAAGCAATAATTAACTAAGAATTATTCATTTTAGCTTTGTATATATTGAAACACATGTTCCATACGTAGTTTGCATATATGGAAATATATTATCCCTACATATGAATTCTTCACATGCTTTGCAGCATTATGACCTTGTCCTTGAATTCACATCTCTCCCTCTATTTCTTCTTCTCGAGATAATGTCAATTTGTTAGAATTTAAATGAAATGTATGTATCTATCATTCTGAATAAATATTTAAAGCATGATTATTAACTATCAAGTTAGGTAAAAAAAAAACAAAAAAAACACTCACAAACCTTCAAAAAATTACTCGATCAAAATCTAAGTGATAGACTGTGATTTCACCTAAACGCGAAAGGCATTATAAAAGAACATAGAGATAACCATGTCTACTTTCTTCTTCTTGCATCCTTTGGTTTTAAAACCATCAACAATCTTAATAAAATGGATCTAGATATACCTCATTTTTGAAATACATTGTGCACAAGTGCACAACTTATGAGTATTTCTTTGTAGTGCTATAATTTGCACGTGCCATTTTAGGATTTTGTTTATTTATTTATTTTATTGTTTAAAAATGTTTTTGAGTAGAAAGATTGCAGTAAGCCCGTAAATACAGCCTTGAGTTCACAACTTTTACTCTTTTTGTTTTGCTATGCGTTATCACTCGTATAAGTACGTGCATTTATTTTAGTCGTGCTCACAGAGGCCACTCATTATGTGGAATTTTGCTTTTTAAGTAATTAAGTGAACAATTTGTCATTTAAAAGAAAAGCTATGTGATGGTAACGATCGAATTAATAAGAGGAAAAGAGAAACGAAAAATATCTCTTTAATGGGGGTAACATAAATTGTTTGTGGGTGGCGAAAATTAGAAATTGCAGAAAACCTTGGGAATACATAGTAAAACACACCTAGAATATATGGACTCGTTTGCAAGAAACGCTGGATTGAATAAAATTAATTAATACAGGTCAAAATCCATAAATACTGTTCTTTGCCGTTCCGCTGGTGAAGTTACTAATTTACCCCTTAACCTTTGGACTGGAACATATATAATCAGCATGGGGGAGAAGATCTCTCTACACGTTGGCTTGAACAAACAATGGCTCTCACTGATGAGTTGAAGACTCTCAACAACGCTTTCTCAGGTCCCCCATTTCAAATCTTCAATCTTCACCTGTTCATCATCTTCCATCTTCGTTTATTAGCTACTGCCCATTTTGATTCCTTTTCTTGTCTGCAATCTTCTTAATTTGTGAATTTGGTCTAACATTTTATGAATATACATACGTATTTCTCCAGTTTTTATTTGGTCCAATGTTCAAATAAAATTATAGATTTTTTTTACTAGATGATATTGACCTGAAGTTGTATAGGGAAGGAATGTTTTGCTGGGGATGGGTTTCTTTAGAAAATTAGTGGGGAAATTTCTCTATCTACTGATTTGGATTTTAGTCATAACGTAGTTGATGTTGATGAGTAATGAACTAATGCAGGGCTTGGAGTTGATGAGAAGTCATTGATATCAATATTGGGAAACTCGCATCCTGAGGAGAGGAAATCTTTCAGGAAAGGAACTCCCCATCTTTTCAAAGAGGATGAACGCCTCTTTGAGAGATGGAACGATGACCGTGTCAGACTTCTCAAGCATGAATTCATGCGCTTTAAGGTACATTTCTTGTCCCATGTTTCATTTTCATTCACTTATCTTACTTTCGTGACACATTTTTATTTCGATTTTCGTATGCTTACTCAAATTGATGTCAAATGATAACACACACATATTCAAGGTCCTATGATATTAGCCGGTGAATCAGGTTCGTTGATAGAGGCCCGTGAAACATTTCTGATACTCTAGATATATCCTTGATTGATATCCTAATAATCTGAGATGCGACATTGTCGAATGAAATGACCATCCATCTTCAAATTCTATGTGGATTTTGATAGACAGGGTGCTGATGAGTTCCTTCATATGAACTTTTTCAGAATGCTGTGGTGTTATGGGCTATGCATCCATGGGAAAGAGATGCTCGCTTGGTGAAGGAGGCTTTGAAGAAGGGGCCAGAAGTCTATGGTGTCATTGTAGAGATTGCATGCACTAGATCCTCAGAAGAGCTATTAGGAGCTAGAAAGGCCTACCATTCCCTCTTTGACCACTCCATTGAAGAAGATGTTGCCTACCACATTGATGGCCCTGAAAGCAAGGTAATAACCATCTTCCTAATATACTTAGATAGGACAGTGCCTATTTTGCAGTTGTGATTTGCAATGGTACAACTCGAGATTACAGAAATATAGGACCTAGGATAAAACTATAAAATATTTACCAACATCATCTTTCATAGAGATGAGATTTCAAAAACGTAGTGATACTTTTGCTTCTACCAAATATGTAGGGAATTGGATAATGTAATGCTAATAGACTGGACATTTTATCATTTACCTTTGTAGTGTCAGAAACTGTTCTTCCAAACCTATTACAGAAATGGCAATGCTGTTCCTACTCCCCTTTCATTATCATGTTGCATCAAAAGTAATAAAATATTGAAGTTGAAGTGAAGAATGACAAAATCAGTGTGAGAATAGCAGTTTTCATGTAGAAAAACCATTTTCCAACACTTTCCAGTGATTGCAATTGTGTTGTTTGAATTCCTCCAGCAGATATCCATGGCATTGCAAGATGGAAGCCTTGTAGTGCTTCCCTTTCTGAACTCACTTTATATGATATATGACATGAACATGTGAAGGCTTTTAACTAGTGTTTTTCTTTTCCCTGTGGCATTTTGCTTTTACAGCTCTTGGTTGCACTTGTTAGTGCCTATAGGTATGAAGGAGCAAAGGTTAAAGATGACACCGCAAAATCTGAGGCCCAAACACTCTCTCATGCCATTAAGAATGCAGATAAGACAAACCCCATCGAAGATGATGAGGTGATTAGGATACTATCAACAAGGAGCAAGGCCCATCTCCAGGAAGTATATAAACACTACAAGGAGATTTCTGGCCAGAACATCGATGAGGTATGTATTCGAAAGTACAAAATGAACTCGAGTGGCAAAACATTTCAAACTGGCTGAACTTCTAATCTTTAAACAGCCCGGCCCCTTGCATTCATTTAAAGAGATAAATGTTGAGCTTATAGGCATTGATTCCTAATGAGTGCTTTGTTTAGGATCTTGATGCTGCTTTGAGGTTAAAAGAGACGGTGCAATGCCTATGTACTCCTCAGACATATTTCAGCAAGGTAAGGCAAAACTGCAATCAAATTACAGAGAGAGCATTTAAACATTTTCTCTTCTGGCATGTTATGTCATCAGATGTCACATGTTGTCAGCCATTTATTAGGTGGAATCATCTCTGGATGTTTAGTTCAGATATATTTTCGGCTTTCCATGCATAACATGCTGGATTTCTGGCCATTGCGGATGACATTGTTTAATTATTTTCCTCAGGTGCTGGAATTGGCATTGAGGAATGATGTGGATAAGAACACCAAAAAGGGACTGACTAGAGTAATTGTGACCCGAGCTGACACAGATATGAAAGAGATCAAAGAGGATTACAAGAACCAATATGGAGTTTCTCTATCCAATAAAATTGAAGAGACAGCTAATGGGAACTATAAGGATTTCTTGCTTACCCTGGCTGCAAGGACCTAGAATTTGGGATTACTTGAAATGGTATCAAGAGGTTTTACTCTTTTTCATTGTTGGTCATGGATGCCTGCTAGTGTTCTTTTTTTGTATCATTATTACTTGTTTTAGCATCAAGAGAAACTTCAATAAATCAATTCATCAGCGAGTGATTTTACCATTTAATAAAGAGATCCGTCACGACTAAATGTAAATCCCATATAAGCAACATTCTGATAAACTATTTTCCCTCACGACTCCAGTTTCCTTTTTCTGTCGTCTCCCCAAACAAGTTAGGAAAAGGAGCGATACCTTCCTTCCCCCTAAATTGCTTTTATATTTCTGCTAGTGGGCAATACTGCCCCCACCGCCACTAATTTGGACGACTTGCTCTTTCAAACAGAAGCAAGGAGACGACTTACATTCAAAACAGAAGCAAGGAGACGACGCACTTGTTTGTTTGCTACTCTTCCTTTCTCTGTCGTCTTCCCAAGCAACTTAGGAAAGGAGCGACACCTTCCTTCCCCTAAATTACTTTTATATTTCTGCTAGTGGGCAGTAGTACTGCCCCCACCGCCACTTAATTTGGACGACTTACTCTTTCAAACAGAAGCAAGGAGACGACTTACTTTTAAACAAAAGCAAGGAGACGACGCACTTGTTTGTTTGCAACTCTTGCTTGGCTTTCATACTTGCAAGCTCTTCATACTGATCCTCAATTTCCCTAAAGAAACTTTGAACCATGGTAGCGGAGGTCTTCCTCGGTGCATTCCTTGAGTTACTGCTCGACAGGTTAACTCCTCATCACGATTTGCTCAACTTGGCGCGCCTGCATGGCGTCGACAAGAAACTCAAGAAATGGAGTGCAGCGCTGTCTGCAATCGGAGCGGTGCTGCAGGACGCGGAGGACAAGCAACTGACGAGCGAGGCTGTGAAGCTATGGCTGGATGAACTCAAACACTTGGCTTTTGACATGGATGACATCTTGGACACCTTTTCCACCGAGCTGTTGCGGCGCAACGTGATGAATCAGCAACATGCGTGGCTTACAAGTAAGGTACGGGGCCTAATTTCTAGAGCTAAGTTCAATTTCAATATGAATTCGGAGATCGAGGAGATTAGTGATAGGTTGGTAGAGATATCTGAAAGAAAGGACTTGCTTGGGTTGAATTATGTTGTGAATAAATGTAGTCGGGTGTGGCAAAGGCCGCCGAGTTCATGTGTGTTAGATGGGCCTGTGGTTGGTAGGGATGATGATAAAAGGAAGATTGTTGAGGTGTTATTGAGGGATGATCAGCCTGGTAGTGTCAATTTCCATGTGGTTGCCATTGTGGGTATGCCGGGACTTGGGAAGACTACAATTGCAGGTCATATCTTCAATGATGATGCAATGGAACGGTTTAGTCCCAAAGTATGGGTATCTGTGTCTGATAATTTCAATCTTGTGAGAGTGACAAAGGCAATTCTGGAATCAGTTACATCTGCACACTGTGATTTGGAGGAGTTCAATCAAATTCAGGAGAGTCTGAGCAAGGCATTGGCAAGTAAAAGATTTTTGATTGTTTTAGATGATGTCTGGAACACATGTGACTATGATCTATGGGCAAAGCTGCAGTCTGCCTTTCGTGGCGGAGCATTGGGAAGTAAGGTAATTGTGACAACTCGTGACTCACAAGTTGCTAAGATGATGAGATCCATTGAAGTTCATAACTTGGGGTGCATGTCAGATGATGATTGCTGGGAAGTATTTGGGCAACATGCATTCTTGAATGTTGAGAATGGGAGACTACAAAGCTTTGAGTTGTTTCGGGAGAAAGTTGTAGCAAAATGTGGTGGGTTGCCCTTGGCTGCAAGAGTCCTTGGTGGTCTTTTAGGCTGTAAAGAGATAGACGAATGGGAAGAAATATTGAACAGTAAATTATGGAGTCTATGTGATAACAGTGGCATTCTCCCAGTATTAAAATTGAGCTATCACTATCTCTCTTCAAATTTGAAAAGGTGCTTTGCCTATTGCTCAATACTTCCAAATGACTATGAATTTGGGGAGAGGCAGTTGATCCTTCTATGGATGGCAGAGGGTCTCGTTCAGCAGTCACATGAATGTAAACAACTGGAAGATTTAGGGAGTAACTATTTTCGGGAGCTATTGTCCAGGTCATTGTTTCAAAGGTCCAGTAAAAACCATTCACAATTTGTTATGCATGACCTTGTTGGTGATTTGTCACGGTGGGCTGCAGGAGACATGTGTTTCAGATTGGAGGATAAGCTGGATGTTAGATGTTCTTCAAAGGTTCGCCATTCCTCTTACATTCCTGGTCAATTTGATGGTGTTCAAAAATTCAAAGAATTTTTTGAAGTCAGGCATTTGCGGACTTTCTTACCACTTTCAGTTTCAGGTCGATCAAATTATCTAACTCGTAATGTTACTTTTGATCTATTACCAAAGTTGAAGTACTTGAGGGCACTCTCTTTTAATGGCTATCAAATAACTGAGTTACCCAATTCTATTGGTAAGCTGAAGCATCTGCGGTACCTTGATCTTTCTCACACACAGATAACAACTTTGCCAGAATCAACCAGCAATCTGTACAACTTACAGACGTTGATATTAGAAAATTGTGCTTGTTTGAAGGCACTGCCTGCAGACATGAGGAATCTAACTGATCTGCGGCACCTTAACAATTCAGATGTACCTTCATTGGAAGAAATGCCTGTGAAACTAGGTAGATTGACTAATCTTCAAACACTGAGTACTTTTGTGCTGGGCAAAGGTAGCAAGTCAGGAATAAGTGAGATAGGTCCTTTATTGTGTCTCCAAGGGACATTGTGCCTCTCAAGATTGGAGAATGTGACTGATGTTGATGATGCAAGGAGGGCTGACTTGACTAGCAAGGAAGGGATTGATTCATTGCAACTAGAATGGAGAGAATCAGGAGAAAGGGAATCAGATGTTTTTGAAATGTTAAAACCTCATAGGAAGCTCAAAGTGCTCACTGTAAAAGGTTATGGAGGTCTTACATTTTCAACATGGACTGGACACCCTTCATTCTCTTATATGACGCATGTAAAGTTGGAACATTGTAAAAATTGTCGATTCTTGCCTCCACTTGGACAGTTGTCTTCTCTGAAAGAACTTTGTATAAAAGGAATGTCTACAGTGGAAAGCGTGGGTCTTGAGTTTTATGGAGAGAGTAGCCTGCCTTTTCCTGTATTGGAGACCCTGGAGTTCAAGGATATGCAGAAATGGAGGGAGTGGCTTCCTCGGGTGCAAGATCAAGGAATTGAAGTTTTCCCTTGCTTGAAAATGGTTTGTATCTCTGGATGCTGTTGGAATTAAGTGGACTTAACATTATCTAAAAGCATTAAGTAAATAGAACAATTGATCTAGCTAAATAAATAACAAAAAATATGTGATTATAACTCTAATTCCAGTCACCTATCGAGATGTATATCTCTTGATAGGAGTAGGACTCTCATTGTTAATAACCTGATTAACATGAAGTGTTTGTGATAAGTTTAAGTCTCCTAAACTGATAAACATGAAGTAAAACAAGGACTCCTTATGGGATGAGTCCGAGGATAAGTTTTGGCCAATATATAAGGAGGAGAAAGTCCCTATGTTCAACACTGCATTTTGCATACATTCTCAGCCCCATTCTGAAGCATCTGGTGTTGAAACATAGAAGACTTTCTTCCATTGTGCAGCTGCTCGTTCGTGATCTCAGAAGATGTCTGCCTCGATGAATGCTCTTGGACAAGCTGTGACTGCAGGGATTGAAAGTGTCAATCCAGGTGATTACTCCTACCGGGACTAGGAAAGCTTCTGGTGTGCTGCATAATTGTTTTGCTCTTGTGCAGGTTGTGTGTGTTATGTGGTTTGTGATATGATCTTGTGTGCATCATGTATTCTTACAAATGGTATCAGAGCTTAGGAATTTCATAAAACACATATCATGCGTTTTTGTTTGTTTTAGAAAAAACATACTGTGAAAATTATTTTCTGGAAAATAAAATATATTTTCTATGTGTGATAAAGCAGGCCTTAAGTGTAGTTAACCCGGTTTTAGTACTAATCCAATTCATTAAGTAAATAGGCCCAAACCCGAGTCCATAATTAATATATTAGTTAAAGAATATTACCGTTAGAATATAATGGTCACTTTTTCTTTAGGGATCGGATTGAGATAGGGCTCACTGAGATTGAATTCTCAGTTTTGGGGATTCAAGACCCCGTTTAGAATTTTTTGGATCTTCAGAAAAAAAAAAAAAAGGGTTAAAATTGCTGCTTGTATCTTGTTTTTCAATTTTGCTTCCGCTAAACGATTGTTGCAGCGCTGTAGCAGAGGCCAAGGTATGTTTTCTGAGAAATCAGAACTTGCGTTTCAATTTCTGCATTATGGAAAGGGTTGTCATATGGATTACTGTTTAGCATATGGAAAGGGTTGTCATATTGCATATAAATATCATGTGTGGAATGTGGATTAAATCTGCGATTGTTGATAAATGTATGGATGTGATGTTTCTGATGCACAAATATGTCTATGCTTGATATCCTTGATAATCTTGTCTTCAGTTGAATATGATTTTGAAACTAACAAGAATTCAGTACAAATCTCCCAATATGTAATTTTTGGAATCTTGTTATGTTCTCGTATATGCAGAATATAGTTAATAAACTGTGAAAAATTAGGCAAAACACATTATTAACTTTTGATTTGTGAATTTCTGGTTACAGTTTGATCATGTTGCACAAAGCAATCCATCATTTTTCAGAGAAATTCTTAAAGATTAAACAAATTAACACTTGTGTTGCTATTTTTTAAAATTACACTTATATTTTGTTCTTCCAAAGAAGATGTTCACTGTGTAATCTTGATTATGGTACAGCATCATGTATAAACACAAATACCTATATTGATTTTTTGAAACTTTTCTTATCTAAAGGTATGACTGTTTCAACTAATAACTGGTATATGTAGGATATAGCATGATGATTTAGAACCTTAAGAATGTTAAGTTTTATGCCACAAAGGCATTACTTGATATTACTGCAGTTTATGGGGTTATTGTTTGTGATTGTGTTTCTGTGATGTTTGCCTACTTTTGAACCTATGAATGAAACACATAAAATTAAAATACAGTCTTAACACACAGAAAATGAAATACTGCAGTAACTTACACGTTTTTTATTTTTCTTTTGTCTAGGACCTCTTGTTGTGACCTTAGGTCAGGTTGAGATGCTTAATGGGTGGAACTATAAGAAGTGGAGAAATCAGGTGGAATTTTATCTGTCCATGCATCAAAACATGGATCTTTGCCTCATAGAGGATCAGCCTTCTGAACTAGATTCTGAAAGTACCAATGAGGATAGGAGGCATTATAAGGAGTGGTATAGCAGCAACAGGAAAGCCAAAAATGTAATTAGGTGCACTATGTCAGACACAGTAAAAGGGTCTATAGTGGAGCCCGAGTTAGCCATGGACTTTCTGGAAGAAATTGCAGACAAATATAGAGAGAGTGACAAGGCTGAAGCAGCTAGGTTGTCTAGGAAGTTCAATGAACTAAGTTTCTCTGGGAAGGGCAGTGTGAGGGAGCACATTATGCAGCTAATTGACATTAACTCTAGGCTTAGAGACCTAGACATGGGAGTTAAAGATGAACAGGTGGTGCATGTGGCACTTCATTCTCTGCCAAACACCTACAGCAACCTGAGAACTTCATATAATGCTTTAGAGACCAAATGGAACCTGAACAAGCTAATCTCGATCTGTGTGGATGAGGAGGAAAGAATTAAGAGAGAGGGAGTACCAACCACTACAGTTAATCTGGTTGAGAAACCAAAGTGGAAAAAGCAGAATAAACTTAAGCCTAAGAAGACCACCATCACTAAAGTAGCTGGGAAACCTGCAGAAGCTAGAGCTGGAAAAGTCTTTAAATATAAGTGCTATTTCTGTAAAAAGATAGGGCACATGAAGAGGGACTGCAGTGGCCTTAAAGCTTGGATGATCAAGAAGGGTGAGTCATTTCCTAATTCAGTCTTTTCTCTAGAAGTTAATTTTATAAATGTAGATTCACACACTTATTGGTTAGATTCAGGCTCACCTATTCATATTACCACCTCACTGCAGGGTATAACAAAGAGGAGGGCACCAAGGAAAAGTGAGCAGCAGGTCTGTGTGGGAAATGGAACAAGGGTAGCAGTTAAGGCTATTGGAACTCTGAAGATCGATTTAGGATTAGGCAAATTTATTTTTCTGGACAATGTTTATTATATTCCTTCTTTAAAAAGGAATCTTATTTCAGTAGGTCTTTTAGTTAGTATTGGATGCAAACTCATTATTGATTTTAGTGGAATAAAATTATTTCAGGGTTCTGAATACATTGGTTGTGGAATGTTTTCAAATAATTATTTGAGATTGGATTGTTCTGTTATTAAGCAGGAAATTCTATTGATTGAGAACAATGAAAACATGAATGCAGATAACAACATTACAGGTACTAAAAGAACTCTATTCAATAATAAGTCTGCAAAGCTATGGCACAGGAGACTAGGCCATATATCTAAAGAAAGACTTAAAACACTTGAGAAAAATAAGATTTTGCCTGCATTGGATTATACAGACTTGAATGATTGCATTGAATGTTTTAAAGGAAAATTGACTAACTGCAGAAAGAAAAAGGCCTTAAGAAGTCAAAATCTCTTAGAACTCATTCATACAGATATATGTGGTCCATTCAAATATAAAACACTCTGTGGAAATTTTTATTTCATCACATTTATAGACGACTTCTCTAGATACTGCTATATTTACTTGTTGTCAGAAAAATCACAAGCTCTTGATGCATTCAAAATATACAAAACTGAAGTTGAATTGCAACTTGAAAAGAAAATTAAAGTAGTGAGATCTGATAGAGGAGGAGAGTTCTATGGTAGACATACTGAAGCAGGCCAGCAAAAGGGACCTTTTGCACTTTATTTACAAGAAAATGGCATTAAGGCTCAGTATACAACTCCCTACAACCCTCAACAAAATGGAACAGCAGAAAGAAAAAATAGAACCTTGTTAAACATGGTGAGGAGTATGATGTGTACTTCAGGTCTGCCAAAATATTTATGGGGTGAGGCTCTTAAGACTGCAAATTACATTTGCAATAGATCACCTAGTAAATCTGTAGAAAAGACACCTTATGAGCTTTGGTGTGGAAAACAGCCAAGTTTGCATCACTGTCATGTTTGGGGATGCAAAGCTGAGGCTAAAACACCTAATGCCTTAACACAGAAGTTAGATCCAAAAACAGTGAGTTGCTATTTCATAGGATATTGTGAAAAATCCAAGGGATATAAATTTTATTCAGCTCATCATACAACCAGGACTTTTGAAACAAATCAAGCAAAGTTCTTAGATGAAGTGGTCTGTAATACAAGTTTTGAAGATTTATCTTCAGAATTTGAAGAAATTATAGATATGAGACTTTAGAAAATTTTTTACCCTTAATACGTGAAGATGAAATGCAAACTGTTAGTTCAGAAAATGAAGTTGAAAATCAAAATTCAGTAGAACCAGTAGCCTTAGATGATCAAGCACCTGATATGGCTCAAAATATGCAATTAGAAAATGTTAACCCTCAGCTTAGGAGATCCCAGAGAGAAAGAAGACCAGTTTATGGAAAGGATAGTGATTATGCAGTTTACTTGCAAGAAATTGATGTCCTTGCAGAAGACAATGATCCATTGAGTTTTAAACATGCATTAGAAAGCAGTGAAGTTGAAGAATGGCAGAAAGCTATGGAAGCTGAGATTTCATCCATGAGTCAAAACAAAGTATGGGAGCTAGTTAAACCTGATCCAAACCAGAAAGCCATAGGATGCAAATGGGTGTTCAAGACAAAAAGGGATGTTAATGGTAACATAGAGAGGCATAAAGCTAGATTAGTAGCCAAGGGTTTCACACAAAAGGAAGGCATAGACTATACTGAAACTTTTTCTCCTGTATCCACAAAAGATTCATTTAGAATTATAATGGCTTTAGTGGCACATTATAATATGGAATTGCACCAAATGGATGTTAAAACAGCATTTTTAAATGGGGAATTAGATGAAGTCATTTATATGAAGCAGCCTGAGGGTTTTGTGAAATCAGGAAAAGAAAACCATGTATGCAGACTAAAGAAATCCATTTATGGACTTAAACAAGCTTCTAGGCAATGGTATAAGAAGTTTGACTCTGTGATTTCATCATTTGGTTTTACAGAAAATATAGTTGATGAATGTGTGTACATGAAAACAGTTGGAAATAATTTTATTTTTCTCATACTGTATGTGGATGATATTCTTTTGGCTAGCAGCAACATTAAGTTGCTTAAAGACACCAAAACTTTTCTGTCAAATAATTTTGACATGAAAGATTTAGGAGAAGCCTCTTATGTTCTGGGAATTGAAATCAAGAGAGACAGAGCACATGGTTTATTAGGCTTATCTCAACAAAACTACATTTTAAAAGTTTTAAAGAGATTTGGGATGGAAACTTGTGCATCAGGTGAAGCTCCTATGACAAAAGGAGACAAACTGTCAAAGAATAAAAATTCCAAAAATGGGGGGAAGATGTCTAATATGGATAGCAAGCCTTATGCTAGACTAATAGGCAGCCTCATGTATGCACAGGTCTGTACTCGACCTGATTTAGCTTTTGCAGTTGGAATTTTATCTAGATTTCAATCAAACCCTACTCAAGAACATTGGACTGCAGGAAAAAAGGTACTTAGATACTTGCAGAGGACCAAATCTCACATGTTGGTATATAGGCAAGTCAAACAGTTGGAACTAGTTGGCTATACTGACTCAGACTTTGCAGGAAATTATCCAGATTCAAAGAAATCAACATCTGGTTATGTGTTCATGCTTGCAGGAGGGGCTGTGGCATGGAAAACCATGAAACAGTCATTAGTCTCTACCTCCACTATGCAGGCTGAATTCATAGCCATTTATGAAGGAATGTGTGAAGGGTTATGGATTAAAAACTTTTTAATGCAGACCAATGTTTTAAGTTCGATTGTGTCAGATGCACTTAAGATTTACTGTGATAATGAAGCTGCAGTATTTTTTGGCAAGAACAGTAAGAGATCCAACAACTCCAAGCATATTGATTTGAAGTACTATAGTGTGAGAGAGAGAGTGAAGCATGGTGAAGTCACTGTTTTGAATATTGACACAGAATCTCAACTTGCAGATCCATTTACCAAGGCTTTATCAGTTGTGAATTTTAAGAGACATACTGAGAACATGGGAGTATTACCTGATTTGAGAGCTTGAGTTCAGTGGGAGTGTTGAGTCATTTTTTGAATTTTTATTTCTGTGTAGTAATTCCATCACAGGTTTTTTTTGAATTTTCAGATACTTGTATTTTGCATCTGCAATTTATCAATAAAATTGAGGTATTCCAGAAAGAAACTATTTCATTGATAGTTAACTTGTGTGAGGCATTTATTTTAGTTATTTCATTTTGAATATATGTGTGTTATCAAGTGAACTGCTATGCTTGCATAGACTTACAGTTACAGAAGGACAACTACAAGTTCACTGGTGTTTAGAGGTTGTTGTCAAGATTTTGTTTTATCAAAATCATTATGATGGACTGTGAGCAGAATGGCATTACAGGTAGATATACTTGCCATATAGCTCTCTTGTTATCACTTAGAGCTCATGTGAATACAGTAGCTGATGTTAGTGATTTTTAACCAATGTGTTTGTTCCAAACTTAGTTGGTTCTGAATTCTGCATTAGTTTATGTACTTGACCGAGCTGAATGAGATATGAGTTTTTACATGTTTCAAGTGCACACTTCAGTTGTTGTTTGATTCAAGTTATTAGTTGAATTGTTCTGCAAATAGACAATGTTAGTCCAAGTGGGAGAATGTTGGAATTAAGTGGACTTAACATTATCTAAAAGCATTAAGTAAATAGAACAATTGATCTAGCTAAATAAATAACAAGAAATATGTGATTATAACTCTAATTCCAGTCACCTATCGAGATGTATATCTCTTGATAGGAGTAGGACTCTCATTGTTAATAACCTGATTAACATGAAGTGTTTGTGATAAGTTTAAGTCTCCTAAACTGATAAACATGAAGTAAAACAAGGACTCCTTATGGGATGAGTCCGAGGATAAGTTTTGGCCAATATATAAGGAGGAGAAAGTCCCTATGTTCAACACTGCATTTTGCATACATTCTCAGCCCCATTCTGAAGCATCTGGTGTTGAAACATAGAAGACTTTCTTCCATTGTGCAGCTGCTCGTTCGTGATCTCAGAAGATGTCTGCCTCGATGAATGCTCTTGGACAAGCTGTGACTGCAGGGATTGAAAGTGTCAATCCAGGTGATTACTCCTACCGGGACTAGGAAAGCTTCTGGTGTGCTGCATAATTGTTTTGCTCTTGTGCAGGTTGTGTGTGTTATGTGGTTTGTGATATGATCTTGTGTGCATCATGTATTCTTACAGATGCCCCATACTGGAGGGGAGATTACCTGAAAACCTTGATCTATTATCGAAGCTTGCCATTGATGGATGTGGGCAATTGGTGGTTTCAATTACCAGTTATAAACGTCTTCGTGATTTGAAAATTCATGATTGCAAAATGCTGGTACATACAAGTGGGGTTGAATTTGAGTTACTAGAGGCGATGGAGCTTTCATGTATATCAGAGTTTAGACTCCACATGGACGGATTCAAGAGAGACTTCACAAAGCTTAAAAATCTGAGAATTACTAGTTGTAAGGAGCTGACATCTTTATGGAAAAATGAGGATAGATTGCTGCAACGTCCGATTTATAAAGGAAACAGCTCTCACTCTTACTTTGTTCAAGAGTTGAAGTCACTTCAATGTCTTCACATAAATGATTGCTCAAATCTAGTTTCTTTTTCAAAGCTTGGCCTGCCACCTTCTCTTAAAGAAATAATGATTGTGCGGTGCAGTTCTCTTACAAGATGCCAGATACCCCCAAATGTAAGAAGTCTATACATCGATTCCTGCACAAACTTGGAATCATTAGCGGGGGAGGACAAGAAAGGTGAGGATCCTTCATCTTCTTTTTCTCCTTGTTTGATACAAGAGGAGGCATCCTGCCTCGAGTACTTGAGCATAGCGAATTGTCCATCTCTTACAACCTTATCATCCACAGGCCAGCTAGCCAGGGGACTTAAACATCTTATCATATTTTATTGTCACCAGCTAGAATCAATAACCGATAGCTTCCATGCTAACACCTTCCTTGAAGAAATTGATATTAGGATTTGTGGAAATCTTAAATCGTTACCAGAGGGCTTATGCGACCTCACCAATCTTCAAGTCTTTAAGATTTGGGACTGTGAAAGTCTTGTTTCTTTCCCAAGAGGAGGGTTGCCAACAAGAACCTCCAACTTGAAAGAGATCGATGTTTTGATGAATTGTGATAACTTAGAGGCCCTTCCTAAAGACATGCAGAACCTCCACTGTCTTCAGAGTTTGAGGATTTCATACTGTGAAGGTTTCGCTCCATTTCTAGACAAGGGTTTGCCACCCAACCTAACATTCCTTGAGATTCGAAATCTCAACAGTTGTAGGCCACTCCTGGAAGCTCAAGGATTGCACAGACTCACTTCTCTTAGAGCGTTGGATATCAGGGGAAATGATTCACAACTAGTGTCATTTCCACCTGACAAGGAGATGGTGCTCCCCAAATCTCTCATTCTACTTCATATTGAAGGGTTCCCGAATCTGAGGCACCTATCCAGCAAGGGCTTTCAGTTCCTACCCTCTCTTGAATCTCTTCAAGTCATCAGCTGTCCAAAGCTAGCATCCATTCCTGAGGAGGGCCTCCCTCTTTCACTTACACAACTTCATATCTTTTTTTGTCCACTGCTAGTAAAGAACTGCAGACCTGGAAAAGGACAATACTGGCACTCCATAGCTCGCATCCCTTTCATATGGATTAAGGGTGATAAGGGAGCAGACATATTTAGAAGCTGAGAATCCATGCCTCTTAATCTCATACTGCTCTCCAAGCTTCAGTGTATATGTTAGTCGGTGTGCAGGTGTGTGCTCGATTCTATTTTCTTTTTTGTTGTGGTGATTTGATTATACTGAACATTCAGATGCTTTCTGTCCCAGAAAAGATGAGCAAAGTTACATGTTAGAAATGTGCATGCTGTCAATAATGTTTCTTATAATTTGGGTTCTCTTTAGTGAGAAGTCTGTCAACTAATTTATTCTTCATTTCTGTTCTTTGTGAAGAAGACTGTCAGTCCCTTTACTTATTCTTCATCTTTTGTCTGTCATATTGTGGTCTAGATAAGATCATATCCAAAATCTGTGTCCAAATTAAGAACGTATATATCCTCTTATTTTGATTCAGCCTGAAAAGTAGTAGGATGCTCTTCTTTCTTGATGTGAATGTTGTAGTGTAATGTACCTAGTCAATACCATATATATTATGTATTAGAAATGATATATTGCTAAGTAATTATTCAAACATAGGAGTTCAACTAACATTTGATGGTTACGGGCTTTCTCACCAATTAAACTATCTCATAGAGACAAATCCAGGGTAGATTCTTGGGTTGGCTTGGGGATTTTAGGTGAAACTGAGAGAGAATTATTCAGAAAGTCAGAAGACCAATCTATAGTATATGTTGGTGTGAAGTGTGTATTTGTTCTGTGCTAGTTTGGTATCGATGGTCTTAGATTGGATAGGTACTCAATTAGGTAGTTGGTGGATGCTTGAGTTAATTAAGAAAAGGCATTTCACTACGAGATTTCTTATATAGTGAATGGCATTCATGTCAAAACAGGTTATTTGTAAAGAGGATATGACTCTGTGGTCATATATATACCCGCTATGGCGCTATCTAATCTCAGCCCTTCTTTTGATATAGTCAGTGCCCAATTTTCTTTCTTGTGTGACCTGGTTAAGCTATAGTGACGAAAGTAGCAGTTGGCTCTTGTTTGTAATCTCTATAGTCTCTTTGGGTTCTTATATTCATGTAATTATATATTCTTCTAGTTTCAGTGTTAGACAAATTATGTGTTATGTGGGCACGAGAGAATATATAGAATTGTAAGTAGTGCTGATAATATTCAGAAAAGGAACTCCAGAGAAGTGTTGGAAATTCGTTATATATCCAGATATTTTTTTCCATGGTCACCAATTGATTGACCACATCTCCTCTCTCTTTTTTTTTTTTTGAAGGGATCTCCTCTCTTTTTAGAGTTGCATATTCATAATTAACTTTCTGGCCGAATTTAAAAAAATTCTTAGTTATTTGTAATTCCTTTGGCAGGTTTCAGAACCATACTAAATTGTGGAGCATGTTGGCTTGAACAATGGTGTACTGTCAATAGGCTCGCATTCTTTGGCATTGACAGATGAGTTCCCAAGTCTCAAGAGCTGAGTTGATGCTAAGGATAGGGTGGCTGCTGCTAAGCTATTAACCTCTATCTTGGATCCATGAAGCAGTACAGAAAAAAGACAAGAATTTTGAACAGCAACAAGGAGCTAGAGACAGAATGGTCCTCTTAATAGTTGCCATTTGCTGTGCTTGGATTCAAATTTTCTTTAGGGAAGTAAGCAATTATATGGAATTCAATCCTAGTTTTCACAAGATCGATAAAGAGGAAAATTGACTGCAAATGTTCAAATGTTTCTGTAGGCAAGTAAGCAATTTTATGATTCACATTTTCAGCTGAAAGTATGTAATTTTGTTGAACATTCAGCAGATAATTTTATACAATCACTTCTCCTAAATAATTTACTTTTTATTTATTTTCATCTTCTTTTACCTTTTTGGAGTTATAAGGGTTCTTAGATTTGATTGGAAATTCGCATATCATGTTTGTGTTTGCATATTTTGTGTCCAAGTGTTCTGCTGATATGCTCCAAAGGAGTACTAGGCCATTTCACCTATCATGTTTGTGTTTATTTCCGTCCCTGTTGAATGTGATGAATTATTTTTGGTATGCATTGGGGAAGAAATCACAGTAGAAAAGAATACTTCAATTCAGGGTTAATTCGATAATTCTATTCATCCCACAATGAGGGTATATATATAAGTACAAAGGAGTAGTCTAACTCTAATAGGAAACAATCTTTCCATAATTACAGGATATCCTAATTAAATAAAATCCTAATTACATTCAGATTTACAGCGATTCTACACTCCCCCTCAAGTTGGTGCATAGATGTCTATCATGCCCAACTTGTCAACTGAGCTGTCAAATACCTTCCTGGACACTCCTTTAGTAAGAACATCAGCTAATTGCTCCTCTGAGTTTACAAATGGAAAGCGAATAACCTTTCTGTCAAGATTTTCTTTAATAAAATGACGGTCAACCTCCACATGCTTTGTTCTATCATGCTGAACTGGATTATGTGCAATCTCAATGGCAGCTGTATTATCACAATGCAAATCCATAGGCTTTTTAAGCTTGTAACCTAGGTCTTTCAAGACATTACGAATCCACAACATTTCACAGACTCCGTGTGCCATACCTCGGAACTCAGCTTCTGCACTTGATCTGGCAACAACTTTCTGCTTTTTGCTACGCCAGGTGACAAGGTTCCCTCCAACAAAAGTGAAGTACCCAGATGTAGAACGTCTGTCAGTTTTATCACCAGCCCAATCTGCATCTGTGTACCCAATAACTTCCAATTCATCTTTTTTCTGAAACAGTAACCCTTTACCTGGCGCCATCTTCAAGTACTTCAAAATACGAAAGACTGCATCCATATGCTCTTCACTAGGACAATGCATAAATTGACTAACAACACTCACAGCATAAGCAATATCAGGTCTAGTATGTGAAAGATAAATCAACCTTCCTACAAGACGTTGATACCTCCCTTTGTCAGTTGGAACTTGATCAGGATAAATAGCAAGTCTGTGATTCATCTCAATGGGTGTCTCCATTGGTCTGCAGTCCAGCATCCCTGTTTCAGCAAGTAAATCAAGGACATACTTCCTTTGTGAAAGCAAAATCCCCTTCTTAGACCTTGCAACTTCAATACCCAGAAAATACTTCAGTTGTCCCAGATCCTTCATTTCAAACTCCTTTGACAGATACTTTTGCAATTCATTCATCTCTTTCGGATCATCGCCTGTAACAATCATGTCATCAACATACACAATAAGAGCTGTAATCTTACCATTCTTGCGTTTGATAAACAAGGTATGGTCAGAATTGCTCTGTCTGTACCCAAAGGCTTTCATGGACTTTGAAAATCTTCCAAACCAAGCTCTTGGAGACTGCTTCAGGCCATACAAAGACTTCTTCAATTTACACACCTTGCCAACATCACTTGGGTAATTCTTAACACCTGGGGGCATATCCATGTACACTTCTTCCTCCAAATTCCCATTAAGAAACGCATTCTTCACATCAAACTGGTGCAAGGGCCAATCTTTGTTTGCTGCAAGTGAGATTAGAATCCGGACAGTATTAATCTTTGCCACAGGTGCAAAAGTCTCCTCATAATCAATCCCATAGCGTTGTGTATATCCTTTGGCAACCAACCTCGCCTTGTATCTATTAATAGTTCCATCTGCATTAAGCTTCACAGTAAATACCCAACGACACCCTACAGTCTTCTTTCCAACCGGCATAGGTACTAGCTCCCATGTTGCATTCTTTTGAAGAGCTTCCAATTCTTCATTCATCGCCTTTGTCCATTTTGGATCCGTCAATGCATCCTGCACGTTACTAGGAATAGATACAGTAGATAATTGATCAACAACAAGTGCATGTGACCCAGAAATCCTATGGTTAGACATAAAATTAGCTATAGGGTATTTAGCTTTGGCTTTGATATCTGGTTCATATTGTTTCTTAGGAATTCCCTTGGTAACCCTTTGTGATTTCCTAGGTTCGACACTTTCTAACCCAGAAGACTCATTAAAGTTTAGGGGTACCTGAGGTGGATCATTCTGACTGGGATCTTCAGTTGGTGGGGCAGAAGGGGGAATATCTTGTGTGTGAGCTTCGGATACGTCTTGATTTTGTTTCAAACTATCCAGAAAAGTCGTCTCTTCTGTCTCGGAATTCACAACGCTCTGTTCGGCAGTTTCAGCAGTTGCATTCTCTGTTTCGGAATTCACAACACTCTGTTCGGCAGTCGCATTCTTTGTTTCGGAATTCACAACACTCCGTTCGGCAGTCGCATTTTCTGTTTCGGAATTTACAACACTCTGTTCAGCAGTCGAATTTTCTGTTTCGGAATTTACAACACTCTGTTCGGCAGTTGCATTTTCTGTTTCGGAATTTCTACCTTCAAATCGTTCCTCCAAATCTTCCAAGTCTTCAAAGACATCAAAATCAATAATAGAACAAGGATTCCCTTCATAACCTCTCTCCCCCTGAAGGGAAGACTGAGAAGCTCCCCCTGAGTAATATGGCTCAGATTCACGGAATGAGACATCAAGAGATATATGTATAGTGCCAGTAAGAGGATCATAACATCGATAACCCTTCTGGAAGTCAGCATAACCAACAAATATACACTTACGGGCACGGGGATCAAGCTTGCTACGTTGAGGCTTGGGAATATGAACATAAGTTGTGCACCCAAACACCCGGGGCTCCAAATTAGGCATAGAAGGGATGGTCAAAAGTGTATGAAGCTTCTGATGAGGATTCTGAAACTCAATCACCCGTGAAGGAGTACGGTTGATAAGATATGCTGCTGATTTCACTGCTTCGCCCCAATAGGACCGAGGTACATTCATGCCAAACAAGGAAGCACGAACAACTTCCATCAATTGCCTGTTCTTCCGTTCTGCTAAACCATTCTGTTGAGGAGTATAAGAATTGGAGGTTTGATGACGAATTCCATGTGACCGGCAAAACTCAATCATAGGGCCATTCACAAACTCTCCACCATTGTCAGACTGAAACACTCTGATGGATTGTTGATACTGAGTTGCCACCATTTTGTGAAATTCGGTAAACATTCCAAATACATCACTCTTATTCTTCAGTAATGACACCCATGTCATGCGAGTGCAATCATCAATAAACGTTACAAAATACCGAGCTCCAGAAAGAGAAGGAATTTTCGCAGGACCCCAGACATCGGAGTGAATCTTCATAAAAGGAACAGGACTTTTATTAAGACTTGGTGAATATGAAATACGGTGACTCTTGGCCAGTTCACAGATGTCACAGTGGAAATCCAATTCACTAACAACTGAAAACAATTGAGGTTGCAGCTTCTTAAGATAACGAAAGGATAGATGACCTAAACGGCGATGCCATAACCATACAGCTTCCTTCGCATTCTCTACCCTGTTGATCTGATTAGCTTGTCCCAAAAGATGCTTCTGTTTCTTTCCAGTCTCTGTCAGATCCAGATAGTATAATTTCCCCCTTCTAACACCATAACCAAGAATCCGTCGAGTCAGAATATCCTGAAACACACAGAAAGACGGATAGAAGGTCACAATACATGCAAGAGCTAAAATAACTTGACCAACAGACAGGAGATTATAAGCTAGTGATGGAACAACTAAGACAGATTCAAGGGTTAAGGTATCAGATAAAGCAATAGAACCTTCTTCGGTGACCGGAGTTGGAGTACCATCAGCAGTAGAGACAAAGTCTTGAGGGGAACGTCTAAGGTTTTGCACAAGACTTGGGTCATTGGTCATATGGTCAGATGCACCTGTATCAATTATCCATGTACTATTAAATGTAACATTACCCTTCATACCTGACTGCGCTACATTAGCGGAGGCATTGTCTAGGTAAACTTCCTCTGTAGTAGCAACAGCGGCCTTGCCCAGATTCTTTCGCGGTTTCTTGGTGAAGTCCCACCAATCAGGGTAACCAATCACTTCATAGCACCGCTCCTTGCTATGACCTAATTCCCCACAAATAATGCACCTTTTGTTTGCATATGGATTTGGTTTACCCAGAAGACGGCGTTAAGAAGGTCCTGAGAAGCCTGGAGGAGGACCCTGTTTGCGTTGAGCCGTAACAGAAAATTCGGTAGTCACCGAATGCCCAATAGCCTGTTTCTCTGATTGCATCATTGAGGAATTCATGATTTTAGCAGGTTTGGATTTTCAAGATGGATATGAATGTTTTGGAAAAGAATTTTTTTTTTCTTTTCTTTTTTTCGAAAAAAGGTAGGGTGATGGTGGTTTGAAATTCAGGATGGTTTGATTTCAATGGTGGTGGTACGCAGCGGTTTGTGGTGTTCTTCAGGATTCAGGATTCAAAGGATGCAGCGCAAGTTCAAAGGATTGAACCTGCTCTGATACCAAGTAGAAAAGAATACTTCAATTTAGGGTTAATTCGATAATTCTATTCATCCCACAATGAGGGTATATATATAAGTACAAAGGAGTAGTCTAACTCTAATAGGAAACAATCTTTCCATAATTACAGGATATCCTAATTAAATAAAATCCTAATTACATACAGATTTACAGCGATTCTACAATCACAACAATAAAACTTGGTAAATTGCACTCTAAATTTCTTTTTTAGACACTTTTTATATAAAAACTCCCAACTCCAGGAACATTGATACAGATAGTCACACTGCAAAAAACTCAAAGCAAAGAAACTATTGACATGATATAGAATATGGATACGGCTCCTCTAAAGTGAGGAGCCATCTCATCAAACACCAATAGAAAACAGCAGCATCATTCACAGCTCACTAGCTTGATTCGAATTTGATCAGAGAAGGATCTCAGTCCTTCTTTCCCAACAGAGTAAGGAGGAAGGTCTTGTAGTCCCCTGAAGTGTCTTGGGCCACAGCCTGTTCAAGAGGAACACTGTTCTTCTTGTAGTAAACCTCCATGATGTCGTTCAAGTCCTTCTCTGCCCTCGTAACAATCACACGAGTGAGGGCATCCTCATTGGTCCCTGTCCCTATGATCGCCTTGCGAAGTACCTTTACACAGAATACCAGGGGCAATATATTAGTTTGAGAGGGAATTGTTTCTAGAAAAGAGAGAATAACACTTGAAATTTTGGTTACCTTCTCAAAGCACTTCTTGTGGTCATTGAGGCATCGAACGGCAGTATGCAATGCCTTCTGGAAATCATTAGCCCCATCCTCCAAGAAATTCTGAGAGGGAAAAAAAAAAAAAAAACAGATTGAACATTAAAGCACAAAAAAAAAAAAAAAAACACTTCAGCTATTGTTAATTAGCAATCAATTACTTTCAGAACACATTCGAAACAAGTATTCTTAGCCCCCACATCATGCTGTTCTTATCTTACCTTGCTGATAGAGTTGCCATGGTCATCTCTGTATTTGTTGAATGTTGCCATGAACTGTGTCTTGCTTCGTGTACTCAGGATTCTAATAATTTCTTCATGATTAAAACACTCGTCTTTGATAGCATCCTGAAGAATATTAGCTTCTGAATTTGCCAACTTTACATTAATCTCGTTACCATCACAGCGGTAAGCAGTCACCAAAGCAACCAAAAGCTGCAACATTCACCATAAGCCAGAAGCACCATTAGCACTTCTACTTGTCTAGTTTAACAGGCAGTCAAAGTTGCCAACCGACTGTTATTCGAAGGTGAAGTAAAGAATTACAGTGTGACAGCATAACATGTCAAATTGTCCAACAGCATGTACCTTGCGGATATCACCATTGGTATGTTGAGCTAGATCTTCTTCCAAAGAGCACTTGTAACGAAGCTGGTAAGCTTTTGTTACAGCCAGAAGCTCTTCAGGACACCGAACACTGAAGATTTCGATGATGACATTGTAGTTGCACTCGGGTTTCTTGATGGCCAGATTAGCCAAAACAGCATCACAATCAGCTGGATCCAATGTCCAACGGTACACCGCTCTCTATACATGTCATCCCATGCCAAAATGTTCTTTAGTGTCATATAAACTTATGACATAAGAAGATTGGAATATGATATTTCTTTTGCAGTAATCTCATGATATGCAGTAACATGTTGTTTAGTAATGATACCTCAAAATCACCAGAGAGCTCAGACTCAAGGCGCTTGATAATATCTTCTTGATAAAGTTGCTCATAAACGACCCTGATTTCTTTTCTTTGAGTTGCATTTCTATGACCCAGTAAGCAGATGATGGCCTTCTCATCAGTCCCCCATCCTATGTAAGAGTACCCAACAAAACATAAATTCATGCAGATATATGAATTATGAAAGAAAGTCGGTGAGCTGTGACGCATTGAGAAAACTTGGCAGTGATTTCCAAGAGCAGCAAGTTTGAAGACGTAGCGCCAACTGGTTCAAATTATTGAACCTAGGCATAGGATATTGATATGCAATGTCAGGATCCTTCACAAGTGACAGATGAATGAAGATAAAAGTTAGATATTTCCTCAGCATAATATAGAATTTTGCATGGATAAAATACAGAGTTCAACACCAAGTGAACAAGTTAGAGCATACTTACCCCCAAAATTGAAGCTAAAATTGACAAATATTTGACGTTCACAATTTCTGCAAAGAGCTTATGTATACGATCAGCAAAATATAGGTTCTCTCCCGCATGCAGACCTTTGAATTTAAGCTTAACTGTGCTTAGCGATTTTACATTCTTCAAAGAATAGCTTGCCAAAAGGTACTTGACATTGAACTTTTCAAGGTTTGGAGCATTAGAATTAACAAAAATTTTGTACTCATACCCTCCATCCCTAGCATAAGGGTCATCCTCTGGAACAGCACAGAATCTCATCTGTAGTCTTTTGAGTTTAGGAGCAGGGATATATAGTTAAGTTCAAAACTTCATCATCTCTAAGTCTTCCGAGATTTCCATGTATAATTAAACCTTCATGCAAGTGCAGAGAAACAACACGAAAACAGTTTTGCCACTGAGTCGACAGCAACAGGATAATATACCTGAACATCAAGGTACTTGAGACTTGGAAAACAACTTGAGTTTGGAGGGATAGCAATAACATGATCTGTTAGTATCAGCTTCAAAACTACCAGTGTCTTGCAAATGAAAATGCTTGTAGGCAACTTAAGACACCTTGTGTAGGAATTTGAGGGTGTGGTATAAAGATCAAGTTCAAGTTCTACAACATTACGCCTAATGGAAGTGCAAACCCAAGCATCAATACGATCAAAATAATCTTCGATTCCAAGGCAGATAAGACGGAATTTATGAATGTTTGAGAAGTACTCGATCAACAAACCTGGCTTGACGCACATGTTCATCTGAGTCATATTTCGGTGAAGATACATATACCTCTAGATTCGGAACATAAGTCCACACATTGTTCCATCTATGAGATAATAGGCAGGGTCTTTACAGCATCTCTTGTTTCAAGGAATGAAATAATGTGGAAAAGAATTGCATCTGGCAATCCACTGATCCTATCTTCAATACATGCTTTAAAAAGCTTCAAGTTTGAACCCATGCAGGATGTGATGCCCTATTTTGGAAACAGATAATGTGTTACAGTTCAAAACCCAAATAAAACATGAAGCTTTAGTGACTTCGAAACAAGCCTACATAAATCTATGCCTCTATGACACTCATGAATCTGGATTCTGGAAACAGAATTCTTTTTATATATATTTGGGTCAGTTCTTATTGAAATGAATATATAGCATCTGGGGTTCCACTGAACAGCAAGTATTATAAGATTTCCGTCGTCTTTTCATTTTGTTTTGCTAGGTTTTCTTAGTATCCAAACAGAGGATATAGACAGGTAAAAACTGAAAACATAGGACATGCCAAAGATTAAAACTTTAACAGATTTCAGAGCAAAGTTCAAAGATTTAACAAATCTCAGAAGAGCAAAGAAGTTACCTGTATTGCTCTTGTTTAGTGGGCCACTTCAGTTATACCTTTTTCGGTTGATGGGGAGAGTTACTGTGACTCTGTGAGAGGCTGAGTGCAAAGACAAAACATATGACAATGAATTACCCACTCTTCTATTTTACCTTAATAATTTTGGGCCTAATATCAAGTTACCCCTCTAAATTGAGAATTTATCACCACGCCCTTCAACAATAAAAAGTCTTAAATTAGTTCTTCATGTATCGAAATGGACCAATTTAGTCCAATTGTAGTCCCTTCGCCAAACTATCACAGAAGATAGAATTGCGGGTATACAACTATAGATGTCTTGGATTATCGAGTGTATTCAATTCAACAGTAAAGTGAGTATTTTTGATTACTTAGTTACGATTATTTCAATAAATTATTTATCCCATGATCAATTAGTATCACGATATTGTGTAACTTGAATTATCATATTATAATTTTTTTTTAAATATGGTACAATGTTTGACACAATTTATACTTAGTGGGTACAAAGTTTAATTAGTTCTTCACGGTGATGTATTTAAATCAACGTGCGCCAAAGTGAGTATTTGTGATTAGGCATCCCATATCCCATGACTTTGCAATTAGGAAGGACTTTGTGTAACTTGGAGTACCAAATTGTATTGTTTTTGAACAACATGGTGCAATGTAAGAAATAATGTAGACTTAGAGGATACAAAAGTATAGTTTGTCCTTCCATGAACATTGATAAATAGCAGACAGTGAATCAACATTGAAGTTGGAAATTATTCTATGCACACGAAGTTTATATTCTTCTCAAAAAAAAAAATTAATAATAATAAAATAAAAAAATAAAATAAAACACACGCGCGCGTATTGGTGATCATACTTCAACAAATCATACCCCAGATTCCACGACTTTGCAAGGTTAAAGGACTTTCCGTAACTGGGAAGATCAAATTGTAAACTCTGTTAACAACATTGTGCAATGCAAAGTATAAACTATAAAGCATGGAAAAAACTAACCCTCTACAAAGACTTCATTTATATTCTACCTTCCAATCTAAAATGACTTCCAGCTTTAAGCGTATCCAGCCTAAATTCTATGGTATCACTCATTAGCCAGATTCATTGTTTAATTTGTTTAGAGGAGAATCATGTTGATGAAGCTAGAGTTAACATAGGTGTCGATGAACTGATTACTTTAGAATTTGTAGGTTCACATTGATGATGAAATGATTTGCTGGTACTTTGAAAATCAAGCATGATTCTCTGATTAATGAAGTTTAATTAATCAAAGTGAGTACAGCAAGAAACCATTACTTTAGTTACTTCAAAAGCATGTGGGAATAAAATTTTCGTGCTTAATTCAGAGATTAAGTCTAACATGCCAAACTCTGGCTATTATAGGCAAGCATTTTTCAATATTTTAAAGCTAGACAGCTTGTATACCCTGCTAGATAAGGAAGCTTGGCTTCTGATCTGCAATTGTAGACCGTTTGATATCTCTAATAAGAACTGAAAAGGGGAACAATGCTTCTGCCTTTTGAACTGTAACTTACCTGCCAATGCAAGAACCAATTTAGTTTAAACGAAAATGGAACTTAGAGCATATATACCATCTGCATTCTTTAGATTATATAGTAGCTGGGCTACTCCTTTTTGCATATATAATTTCTTATAGGTCATATCCACTAATGATCTTTAATGGTGAAAGCGAAATTGATGATCTTTTTCCACTGAAGAAAGCTCATACAGTATCACACCAATTTGACTGTTCCTATATATTTAAGCAAGTTTTAGATTATGAAGGCTAACTTTTGTAGTGTCAAAATCATAGATAGCATCTATAGTATAATTTTTTGTGAAATCTACGCTAGTGCAAATTAAAGTTAAAATTTTACAACTTAACTACTGTTACACTGTCAATTTTACAGCATCACAGTTCATATTTTGGTTGACCATCATTGGCACAATGTGGAAGGTGAAAATGGAAAAATTGAATTTTGGTGCAATACCATTGTTCCAAGACCTATTTGTAGTAGACAAACAAAATTACTAATAATATCTTGAAGGTGAAGAGAGTGCAAGGAAAGAGCCAAGAATTGCATAATGAACTTTGATTAAGGCTGTTTAGGCCAATTTCAAAAGCAGAGGACCATAGGAAATATGCTTTTCTTTTCTCTGGTCTCCAATGTATCTTTTTACTAATAATACTCTTCTATTCATCCCCCCACACCACATGTGATCACAACCACTCATTACTTCCTTAGAAGTCTGAATCCTCCAGATTCTTGGCCTCCCTCTATAAATACATAACACAGCCTCCTTGCCACTATAAACCAAAGAGAGAGTATACAACATTCTTCAATAGCTCTTCATTCTTAAGCATTTGATTATCGTTTTGAAGAATCATGGGAGGAAACAACAGACACAAGAAATCTTCTTTCTCATTCTTCAGCTTCTTCAAGTCTCGGAGGCCTCGCCGAGGAGAAGAGATAGAGGATTCATATTTGAGTGCAACAAGGGTGTGGCCTAGTGTGGAGGATAGAGGTCGATGGGTAGCTGAGCCTGGAATTGACAACAAAGCTGCTGATTTCATTGGCAGAATCCACAAGAACATGGTCTCGGAATCGGATTGCAAAACCTTAACTGTAAACCCAGCAGCAGGAAAGGACTAGAAGAAAATAGTCTACATTTTTTATCTGTATTCTTATTCAAAATGTTGTATCTAGTTTAAGAAGCACTATAAATAAAATAATTGTTTCCTGTTCAGATGAAGATTTTGTTATTCTCTTATGTACAGATCATTGACAAGCAATATATATGCTTCAGCTCTGTTCAAATGGTTGTTAAGTTTCATAAAGAAGTAAATTATTAGCTATACTTTAAGATACTTTTCATGGCATCATTCTTCATGTTAGCTGTAGTACTATATCGTTATTATAAACATCAAGAAGATAGCTGAAGTAAATGGTCTTCATTGCTCCAATAAGATTTTGGTTGAATATAAGTGAAATGAAACAGAAGTGCAGAAGCCTCACGATATTAAGGAGTAACCAGAATAACGGCAATGAGAAGATTGATGTACAATTTGGCAACTTAGATACAGAGTTGAGTTACATCATCTAATCTATCCCCATTTCTGCAACTAAGATCATTGTTTTAGGAGTTCTGGTTTTCGTTTAATTGATTTGGAATCTGCAACAAACTCATGACGCAATGACAGTGTGGCTTCAAATGATTAGAATACAACAGCGGCTTGGTTTTTAGCTTGTCGATCAGATTTCCAGTTGCAAACATAGACAAACTTTAAGAACATACTGGCTTGGTTTTTAGCTTGTCGATCAGATTTCCAGTTGCAAACATAGACAAACTTTAAAAACCTTCAATGGATCAGATCAGATGTCCTTGGCATGTACTTCATGTTAAACAGCAACAAGCGTGGCCCATGGTTGATCATTGTATCGATACTGTCCCAACTTAACCACCTATTAGGTGTTGGGTTTAATTACAAAAGGCTTCGGTACAATTGGGTGTGCTCCACCCACTTATAAGTTATATTTTATTTGTCACTTTTTCAATGTGAGATATTTTCTCTCCAACATGCCCCCTCACGTGCAACCTAGCTCTAGGTCTGCACATAAAATTAATTAACAATCCAATTTCCACATTAGAAATTGGGACACAAGTCTCATATTGGATACTTGGTCAATATAACAATCCAAGGCCCACATTAGACACTTGGTAATAATCCAATCGGAATATTCTGATTGCAATATCAGGAACCCAAATTTGGGCTCATGGCAATTGGAGAGAGACCTATTTTGATACCAAGTCAAATATTGAGATGAAAAAAGAGAAAATATTTGTGAGTGAGAATACTTCTATATTATTCACAATTGTGTAAGGGATATATATACAAAACCCTATTGTACTATACTACACATTAGTACGATCTAGTATAGGAAACTAATTAATTCCTATAAGGAAACTACTGAATACACATATTCTCCAAATGACTCACGTCGCGTCAACTAATAATGACTGACATGTCAACATAATGACTCACACATCAACACTTCACTTAGTTTTGAACGGAATAATAAAGCAAGTAATTCCTTGGTCTTCTTTGTTCAATTAAGTTATTCAGTTTCTTTTCTAGCAAGATTCCAGTTGAAATGAAAGCCAAAGTACTTTGGCTGCCTATACTTTGTGAATCTGCCACAGTTCCACGAATAGGGGTTGTGGTTACTTCTGCCCAAATTATTGTACATGGGTACATGCTTTTGTTCTCAATCTTTTCTTTAGGGGTCTACGGCACCAACTATTCACCTTCTCTCTTTCTTTTTAGCCTTCTACTTTAACATAGCTCTTTTTAAGCCTATGCATATAACATGCAAATGTTGGATGAGTTCCCACTTTAATTACAAGCACTAAGTACAGCTAGCTACCAGACATAAAAATTAAATCAATGATGGAGAACAATATCAGAGCGGATTCAAAGTAATAGGAGACCTATAATTAAATCTCAACCAGAAAGAATGCGTGTTATACCATAAAATCATCTCTAACTAGAATCAACCAATCAAACAACTTGAACAACTTGTATGTCTTAGTCTTATGTGACCCCTAGTGATTACACTTTTGGAATCTCATTAAGCGCTGAATTAAGACTTGTTCTTGTCATCTTGTGTCTCCTTCTATTAATTTCGGAGTGCTTAAAGCGAATCATTCTGTCTTTGACAATATTCTTCACTAATTTTTAAAGGCATGATAGCTAGTATGAAAGATGCTTGCTAATCTAAACCTCACTTATTGTTATAATTTCTTCAATAACCAAATTACGCGTTACTTAAGATCTCATATCAAATATCATGAACATTGTACTGATGTTCGTTCATTCTTTGTTAGTACGAAATGTACGAGCTTTTGCAGAATTTGGGGATTATTCTTGTCTTCCACTTTGTCTTTTTTTTTTTTTTTTTTCCATCAGAGCTTCTCCTCCCTTAACGTTGATATTTGAGACATAAAAAAGCAAAAATGAGACAAGTGACCTTCTAAAGTAAATACCAGCATGAATTTGATGGTGATCGAAATGAGTTCTGTATGCCTTTTTTTAGCTGTATTGAACTGTGGCCTTCTAAATCAGTAAAAGAGTTTCACTTTTCTAAGATCTTATGAGTACTTCTGATGGTTCATGTGGTTTGGACAATTTTGGATTGCTTAAAATTAACCCCTCACAAGGTCCTACGAAAAAAAGTTCATTCAAATTCAAGATCTAATAAATCAACTATATAATTCAAAATGCTTCTGCTTCAAATTAACGAGTTTGAAGAAACATTTTGATCTTTACACATGCAAAACGAATTCTAAAGAATAATTAATCACAGATTCTTACTGTTGAAATTGCTCTTAATATCTTCAAGTGGAAAAAATCTCACTTGCCATTTAGTTTCTTGTAGCACTAACACGTACATTCTGTGGTCATGAGACGATACAGTAAGTAGTGATACTTAGAGAATCTTTTCTCTTCTATTCCCGTAGAATATATGTTTTTACTGCCTATATTAGTTTTAGTTTTTGAGAAATCAATCGCAGGATCTTTGAGTCTGAAAATTAATGGAATCTTCAAAACCTATTAATTTGACTTGGACCAAACCTCTGAGGTAGGCTTTTGAATTTGTACTGTCAACATTAATTACTTAATTGCTAGGTAAGACCAATTTTACACCTTTCTTTACATGAGGTGACAGATTTATGCTTGGTCCAAGGTACTGTAATTGAGTTTGATCCATAAGATTCAGAGGTGAACGTACTGCATCTGTCAAAAGTGAGGTTTGATCAATATATTAGTTGTTAAACTTGCTTAGAGGAGAATCATGTTGAACGCATAATATGGAGGTGGAAAATTCCTCTTTTGGATTGACTTCACTCAGAACAGGTTATGTAAACTTTGTAGAAACAGAATCACTCACGAAACCTGGTCAGTTTTTTTTTTTTTCATTTAAGCTGCTTAGCTAATTTTCTTTTCCATGCTGGATCAGAATGAACTCTTTATAAGTTATGGCAAGATTCTTGGCAGGAAAAATTAAAAAAAAAAGACCGCCAACCCTGCGGGTTTAGTCTGTTACAACCCATGAAGCTAACGTGTTCTTACTTCTTAGTGTGTTGGCCCCTTAATAACCCGCCCTGTTTTATTTTTTATTTTGAGAAGAAACGTCAACTTTATTCAATAAAAACGGGTCAATTACATTCACTAATGATAATCTCCTCAAGTATGGGAGGTGTAGAATAAAAAAAGACATTATAAGGTCTATTTTTTTTTGAAGAATATCATGTCGATATATTAATACTCAGGCCAGAAAGGACCATTACATATCCTCCCTCTACCATCTATGGGTAGATAAAGAGTTTGTGGTAAACCACAGCGATACATAGATTAGATCCGATCATTTGACGGTACCCATGCTCACTTATTCAAGAAAGCCTATAAACTATGTTACCAAAGACAAGTAAATAGGCAAAGTAAATAAAAACTAAATGAGACCCAGCCCTTGAGGGCTGACCCACTCCTCATGAGGCCCAAGATAAGGCCCAAAGACCTCATCCCAGTCCCAACAGAAGTAAGCAAGCCCAAAAGGCCCAGCCACTATTGGCGCCGCGCAATCATGACCCAGCCGCCCCATGCCACGGACGGCACCGCCACCTGCCACTGCGAAGACCACCATATGGAAAAGCTTCAAGGGCACCCACAGGGTCAGTTGCACCCTTAGGACTCCCCAGCCCAAGCCATTGAACGTAGAATTTGGTCGGAACCAGATTGACGAAAAAGGCTGGAAGAGGAATCTGATCAGCAAAACCAGCAACTCCATCCACCAGATCAGGAGCCAGCCACCACTTTGTCCCACCGCAACCAAGAGCCTCGCTCCTTCTGCGGAAATCAGCCAAGCTCTACAGGAAGGTAGACGCAGTCCGATTACAGATCTCCTCCGATCCCTAGCCATTCTGCAAGCGCAGCCAAGCAATCTGCAGCCCCATCGTTCTCGCAATGAGGACTGAAACAATCTGCCGCTTGGCACGATCGCTGAGACACAGAGGTGAATGGAGGAGACGGAGGTCCCCTGTGAAGCCACCCTAATGAGGTGCCGCTAAAGCTTGGAGAGAAAAAGCTCTCAACTTTCATATCCTTACCCTCCCTTGTTCTTGGAGACCAAAGATTGACATCGACTGTGCGGTGCATTATCCTTCCATCAGCAAAAGAAGAGATGGCGCCGTTAGAATGGTTGATTTGCGATAACAATCGCCTTGGAAATCCTAGCCAGCGGCGGCTAGGGTTTAGAGAGCCTAGTACTTGTGCCATTGTTACATTATAAGGTCTATTGTTTAGAGCCCAATGAAGAAAATAACCAATGGCAATAACCAATCTACGAGGAAAATAGCTTCTGCTAATTAAAAAGCTTCTACCACAAAGATCAAATATCCAATAAAATGCAAGGTCATCCAAAAGAAGCCAAATTAATCAGCAGCAAGGAAGGTCATAAACCATGATCCTCTTGTAATGCTCCAGCGTAAAATGAGAATGGTCATCTACAACACTTGGAAAGGGTAAGGTGTAAACAACAACTACATAATAGTTGGGAATGATCATATAAACACTACTAGAAATCTGTTCATTTACATCACGTCATTTAAATCGGTCAGACTTGCACACGATGTAAAAAAGTAAGTTAATATCGTTTTAGAAAAATACCGATTTAAATGTATACCATTAACATCGATTCTTAAAATGACCGGTGTTAAAAGTTTTGTTTGAAAATTTATGGAAACCTAGTTTTGCAAAAAGCGCTAAGTCTTTTAAGTAAAATGAAGAAGCGGGGACTAAAACTCAAAGGGAGCTTCTATTCATACCTCCAAAATTAGCATTTGGACCTCTTTCTTTTTTCAAGTGATAGTTGAATTTGTCAACTCATGTCAAATTACCAATAAAGACACAAAAGAGAAAGAAAAAAAAATTAAATAAAGTCTTTTCCCTTTTAGAGGTATAAAATCAACAAATGTCATCCTCATGCCATTTTTTCCCTTTTGTTTTTGTTATGGTCTTCATCCTTACCAAGCAGCGGAGAAATCAACAGACCAGTTCCTTATTTTGCAGTTCCTCAAGTCAATTTCGGATATGCAATATTCTCTAACCAAAACACCAATAAACCACTTTCTCTTAAAATCATACTCATCATTGAAGCATACTGTTCCCATCGAGCAAATATATGAAACGAGGGAATCTTAGGATGTTGAAGAAATGAACTGCTCTTGGCCTCTAAATATGCATATGCCTACAAAATACAACAATAAGAAAAGAGGGGGGCTATCAATTGAAAGTTTATTTTTATTTTTTTTTAGCTTAGTTGTATCAAGAGTAAAATAATATTGTGAAATGTTCAAAAATTGATGGAGGTCTAACTACCGATTTTGGAGGTATATGAATAGAACACTCTAAAAAAAAAGTTTTTATTGATATTATTGGATGATGGGTATTATGGGAAAATTAGGGAGGTGTAGATAGCATATTAATTATTTGTAAAAGTAAGTTTGAGGTCTATTAAGTGGGGAGGTCTAAATACCAATTTTGGAGGTATGAATAGAATCTCCCAAACTCAAAACTTTCACACTTAGAAAAAAAAATTGGCGCCCGACCCCAAAACTGAAACACAAACCCTAAGCTCAGTGTCGACCTCCATTCTCAACCCAGACTCGAGCTCCTCCTCCTCCTCCTCACCATCACAATCCTCCCTCCTCCATTCTCAGGCGGAATCTGAAGCGCCGAGATCCCGACCTCGATCTAAAATTGAAGTAACAGCTCTGAATCTTGAGCCCGGCCTCGATCTGAGATTGGCAGAGTTGAAGAAATTAAAGAGGAATGGTTCTTTCCTCTCAAGCCCCACCGCAGTCGGGGTTGGAGCCCTAAACTCGAACACAGCAACCCAGCTGCACTCAACTGCGCCGTTTCTGACTCTCCGTCTCCTGTCTCCCGTCTCCGAGTCTCCCATCTCCGAGCTCCAGGTATCTCTCTCTCCCAGTCTCCCTCTCCGTCTTCTTCTACTCCTCTTCCTCTTCTTCTTCTCTTCTTATCTTCTTCTTCTTAATCTGATTGAATCATGAATCACCCATTTGAAATTGAAATTGAATTCCTCAAAGTAATGAAATTGTATGTATGAATGTATCCTGATAATCTGAATATGTTGGTCTGGCCCAGATTGGAGCTACTTTCATGGCCAGGCGGCCAGCAGAATCTAGATGACTAGATCGGGAAAATCGATCCCATTGATCTGCTATGATGCTTCTTTGCTTCGGTCAATCTCGACCAAACGATTACCTCAATGAAAATTGAAATCGTAAGTTATTTCTTTTTCTAGAATTCTAGTTCTTTTGGTTTCTTCAGTTTTGACATCCATCCGGATCTTTTAAAACCTCCCGCGAAAGGCTATTTCACTCTTTTGTTTTTGGATCATAGCGTTATCATTCATCTACCCATAAAAGGTAATCGTTAGTGACTTACTCTTGCTTCTTGCACTGGTGTTCGAATGATTGATTACTGATTTGTTGTTGTTTTGTTGTTCGCCCAGCAGAAAGAAAGAGACGAGACGAAACAAAGAGAGAGAAGAGAGAACGGGGAAGAAGGAAAAGAAGGAGAAGAAGGTTTAGGGTCTTGATTCATCTACCCATAAAAGGTTAGATCTTTCTGAGCCGATTTGTCTCTTAATTTCTGGGTTTGGATGATTGGGTGAAAACTAATTTATAATCTACTGACAGGATAATTGATTGATTGATTGTCCTATTTGCACCGACTTCGGCGTTTACACCGACTTCAACTTTGTCATCAAGATCGATCTTGATCAAAATTTGGTAAGGTTTTGAATTATTTTATTTTGTATTTTTTGTTTTAGTTCGATTTTTGATAAAGTTTGCATCTTTTGTTTGAGGTGAAGGACAACTAGATAGCTATTAGTTCGGTTCTCAGATTATAGGTTGTGAGGGACATGATTGCAGTTTTGTGATTGGCTTTTACCCTTTTGTTCTTTCTTCTCTAATCTGCTACTTGCCCATCTTTCTTGCTTTCGTTAATGTTCATAACAATCATAAAGAGGCTTGCTTTGTCATTTCTATGTAACTTTGATTGCTGTTTTGTTTGGCCATTTGAGTTATTTCAGAGAACACTTCTTATGGTTTGTTTTATATATGAAAATATGTACATATGTATATATATATACATGCACACGTGATGAGTGAAATTTCACTGTCAGGTTTTACTTTTAAACTTCTCATACAACAGTTCCTGTTTGGCATATGAATAATCTCTTTACTATTAATTGTTGAAATGAGATTAATATAAAAAGTAAAAGAAAGGGCCAAACACTGATTTGTCATGTGTTTTCTATGAATTTGTTTTGTCGAACTAAGAATGTACTTGTATGAATTAGCAAGTAGGCTTTTTGTTACAGATGGCTGAATTTAAAGGGAGTATTTCAATGGTATGAATTTAGTATCATGTGATTCTAGAATAAGACTTTATTAACTAAAGATATGCATTGGTGTTTGAATAGCTTTATTCAGAATCTTAGGTGGCAGAATCTGCTTTTTGTAAAAAAAATTATTTATTATTATTTTTTTTTTGTTCTTCTTCTTCTCCTCTGATACCATAAGTAGTGGGATATCGGGTTTGTTAAACAAGACTCAATTAGATTGTGTTGTTTTGTATTACAGTTGACAGGAAGATGGGGCGGATAGTGAATAGGATATTTGTTTTGCACTGAATTGATTGTTATGGAATTTCAACAAAGCTTTGAAGTAACAGTATAGTTAGTTGGTTAAAGGTTTTGTGGTTGTGTTTTGTATTGCTTTATAGGTTTGTTGGAAATAAGATACTAATTTAACTCTTTTTTTGTTTTAGTATCTTTTTTAGCCAAATAATAGTTGCATTATACAATCCCAACTACACTATTTCCTATAGCATCTAAATGGAACAAAAATGTATTATGATTACCTAACAATAAGAATACTAAGTGATAGTATCTTGATGTGTTTTTTTAAGCTTTTGCTTTTGGTTAGACTAACTTTCTGTTTAAGTTAGTTTTTGCAGCTTTATGGTTAATTTTCAAATTTCATTGCTTTTTTGTTTAGGTTTTCTAAGTTCTATGCAAAGAAATGTGTGCATTATTCTTCTGCCGCTGTTCCTGTGTACGTTGTTTGGCATTATCTCAGTCTCTTATTCCTATTCAGGTATGTGCTGGATATAGAACTGATATGGAAGATGAGCCTACTAGTTAAGCTTAGGCATTTGGGATCATTCCATGAAAGTAAATGCAGCTTTACATGAAGAACATGGCTTACATTGCTTCCATATTGGTCTGAAAGTCAATATATAATCTATTAGGGTAGTGTTTACAATGTTAGTTATCTTACAGTATGGAGAGAACAATTAAACATAGTAATGATATTGAGACTTCAAATGTGAAGCAAATAAAAAATAGAAGAAAGTATAGACAGAAATGTATTTTTGACTAAATATGTTTGCTTCTGTAATGCTTTATTATGGTAGCCGTTTCTGTCCTGTATCTAGGACTACTTGAACAGTTGAACCTAATCTTGACATAGTCAATTTGAATTTGTCGAGCCTTTTATATTAATTACTTTAGGCATTTCTTTTTCTGGCAAAGTTCTATTATGGTTGTGATATGTTTCATTTTGTAGATCTGCACTGGGGTCATTTAGATCTCAGATTCTTTATGCTACTGTATCTATCATCATCACATCCTCTAATTTGGATGTGTTCATTCTTTTCTGCTCACTATCTTCTCTAATTTGGATTTTTATGATTGGCTTTTGCTGCAGTTTTTGTTGGATCTTTTGGACTGCTTGCTTTTGGTGCAAAGAGTTTTCTGATCGGTGGGTTACATTTTGATAAACGGTGTCAGATCTATGCATTTGTTTTTATGCAGCTCAAAGAGAGAAGATAAGTGAAGCTAATCAAGGTATGCTTTGGATCTACATATGTGATTAATCTGGAGGTTGCTTGGGCTCCATTTTGTTTAAGGAAAAGAGACTTTGTGTGGGACACTAATTTTATACTTTTTGTTCTTTTGGAAAGTCTCTTTTGATATTGAAATGTTGACGTGTTGTTGTGGAGGAACCAAAAGATATCAGCTAGTGTTTTAACTGCTGCATTTCAACTTCTTCAAAAGATGGTGCGACTTTCAACTTCTTTTTTTTTGGTTCTGCATTTCATTTGCATCATGACACATTGCACCCAAGAAATTTACTTGTCATTCTTTTAGACGTCTGTTTATCTTGGAGTTGGCTGCTACCCAGTTGTATTTAATCTTGACAAACTTATTTGCTTTGCAGGCTCCAAACAAGGACGGCAACTGCAGTGTCAGAAAATGTCATAGTTCTGAGTTTTAAATCGAGGGTGAGTCACCCGATTGATTCTTTTAGTTTCTTTGCACTGGTTGTGCTTTTCTTTTCTTTTTTCTTTTTTTGAATTGGTACTCTGTCAACTCCCCCGGAAACATTTAGTTCACAAAATGCTTTTGATTTGTTTGTGAACGTAACCATACAAAGTACCAAAAGCTGGGGTTAACTGAACTCTTTTGTGCAGGTTTAAAGCAGAACAGCAGCTATAGTGTCAAAGCTCCAGAGTTTAAACTCAAGAGTGAGGCCTTGGCATTTGTACAGAGTTTTTTTCTTTGCTTCTAGATCTGCTTCTTTTCAAAAAATTTATCTTCTTTTACTTTCGAATGTTTTCAGGTCATTACTGGATACTTACTAGCAGGATCTGCCATTGGACCCAGAGGCTTGAATTTTGTCAGTGAAATAGTTCAAGAGGCTTGTCTTTATTCCTATTTTGCTTGATTGATTCTTTCTTTGCGCTTCCCCTATTTTGCCATTCAGTATAGGTGGATCTATAATTTTCTTGTCATTAATTTATGTGTGTTTACATTTGGTAAAGTCCAGTTATATTAGTATTAAGATTCACTGCCTTTTTAGTACATTTTAAGCTCAGTCATGTCGGTATTTCTTTTTGTTGAGTTTAGTAATACCAGAAATCACTGTCATTAGGTTTATGTTGCACTGTGAAACTGACTTTGTCATTCTCTTGCAGGGCCTTGGATTACAAGTTGTGAAATATTTGGCTGCCTGATAAGGTGATCTAGTCACATTGGTCTGGTTACCGCTGTTAACTTCACTTCATGTGAACCTTTAGCTTAATACATATTTCTCTTGCACTTGACTACCAAGATGAATTTTGAGCAAGGCTACTTTTTGCTTTGAAGCAAAGTTTGGTGTAGAAATTTTGTAGATTGTTGCTCATATGTTTCTAGGCTATCCTTTGTAGGTTTTGGGGTTTTCTTTTGTGACATATGTTCAATCATGAATTTGGAAAGAAAATTAATGGAAAGCCCCAATTTTTGGATGATTATGAAATGCATTTCTTTTTCCAGCAGCAGCTAGATGCAAACTTAGCTCATCACGCTTGTCAAAATGAAGTGAAGTATATAAAAGCATAACAAAACAGTAATGCCAAGGAAAATTAAACGAAGTCACTTGAGAGATTAGAAATCAGTATCAAAATGCAAATCGATGTCTTATGATTATTAATGTATCGAGTTGTGTCCGCAGAACCGATGTACTCAAAACCAGTGCACATCGATTTTACAAAACAAAAGCGATGTCTACAATGAAACAACACATCGGTTCTAGAAAAAGCAAGCGATGTACATAAAACCATTGAACATCGTTTTGCTTAAATGAAAACGATGTGCGGTGTTAAATGAAACATCAGTCCTTAAAAAAAAAACCGATGACGCCTAAAGATACAGACATCGTTCCTAAGAAAATAATGTGCCAAGCTACATGTAAAAATGGCCAAGAACAAACAATACTCATGGGAACTGATGTCTACAAGTGTACTGGACATCGCTTCTGGAATAGAAATCGATGCAAATGTTCACGTAGGTATTGTTCGACATATACTTTATTAAGCATAAAATGTGAAAATATGAAGAATTAGACATACCTAACATACAAAAATATGATGATTATAACGATTATACATCGATTTGTTTTTTAGAATCGATGTTGGTTGTTGTCTGGGACATCGGTTAAAAACGCGCTTATACTGATGTCTATATCTTTCTCTACACCCACTAAGACATCGGTCGAAAATTAGTTTAACATCGGTTCTGGGCCGATGTCTATGAACAAAATTCTAGTAGTGAAAACATTTGGAAAGGGTAAGGTGTCATCTAAACTCTCCACAACAACTACATAATAGTTTGTTAACAGAAAACTATCAAAGCAGCCACTCAAACAAACCGATGTGAAGAAAAGTTTAAAAACATCGAGCATGTGAAAAAGGGTTTGGAAGAGTGGATGGATATAATGCTAGTTGGCGAGGCACGTGTCAAAGTTGAGATACAATTGAACGTGTATGAGCGAAAGCTTGGTAAGTTCAGAAGTGAGATGGCCGAATCTACTAGAAAAATTCAATCACCCGATTAGTTAATATTTTGCTTAACTTCTAGTACTTTTAAATGCAATTACCAAATGTCTATATGATTTTGATTTATTAAGCTGTATTCATTTTATGTTTTTAGTGTTTCGGTGGGAAAAATATGGGACACAAACACCGGATTTGATGAACTTTGCTACTCGGGTCTTTTCCCTTACTTGTAATGCATTTGGGTGTGGAGGGAATTGGAGCACTTTTGAAATGGTAAGTTTTCTATAACTTTAAGTTGAATTGTTAATAGTTAATAGTTGATAGCTTATTGAATTAATTGTTGCATTTGTATGTTGAATGTTGATCGTAGATTGATACCAAAAAGAGGATAGACGTGAGCACAAGAGGTTGATGCTTTAATCTATGTGAAATATAATATTGCTCTAAGAAATAGGACTTTGAAAAGGAACGCCACAATGATCGTTCCTATTATAGTGGAAGAAATTGAATTGGATGATGAATGGATAACAAAGATAGAGGATCAGGTTCTTCCCGCTGATCCTCACTGGTTTGAGGACAAAGTGGAAGATTTTTTTTAATAATTAAAATGATTAAATACTTGTTACTCCTCAAACTTTTCCCTGAAAAACAGTTTAGTCCCTCGCTTTTCAAATTAAACTGGATAGTCCTTATTCTTTATAATTCTCACACAACAGGTCCAAAACAGGTCTAAAATGACTATTCTACCCCCAATATCCTTTTTTTATTTTCTTCTCTCTCTTTTTCTAATTTTTCTCTTTTTGTTTTAAATCTTTTTTTTCTGGTTCTCTCTCTCTCCAAGCTCGTATCCGACCTCGAGTTTATCCACTCGATCCACCGCACTCACTACCACTCTGCAACGCTTAGTGGGCCCCCTCCACCCCTCATGGAAGCTCCGCCGCCAAAATTCCATCTCCACCTCCGTCGTTGTCCCGACTAAGCTCAGCCACCTCTCCTCCTCCTTATCCTCCACCAATAAGCCTCGTGTCCTCTACTTGCGGCCCACACTTGCTCCGCCGCCTCTGGCTCAAGTGCACCCCTGCCTCTCCTTCATCACCCATTGCCTCCTCCCCTTTCTCTCCCATTTAATTCCCGGTCCCCGATTTAATGGCCTCCGACTGCGCCCCCGACGACTCCTACTGTCCCTCCCCGGCCCAAAACCCGACTCCGACTCCGACTCTTCCCCCGGCCTAGCTCCTCAACCTCTCCTTCAACCAGGACCACAGCTGCTTCGCCGCCGACACCGACCTCGGCTTCCGCATTTACAACTGCGACCCCTTCCGCGAGATCTTCCGCCTCGACTTTGGCCCACGCGGCGTCGTCGGATTGGTCCAGATGCTCTTCCGCTGCAACATCCTCACCATCATCGGCGGCCGCCCCGACCCCCTCTACTCCCCCAACAAGGTCATGATCTGGGATGACCACCAGTCCCGCTGCATCGGCGATCTCTCCTTCCACTCCGAGATGGGAAATTATAGAGAATAGTGAGGAGGACAAGATCGATCTGTGGAGAGGGAGAGAGAGAAAAGCAGAAAAAGAAAATAAAAAAAGAGAGAAAAATTAGAAAAAGAGAGGAAAAAATAAAAAAAGGATCTTAGGGGTAGAATAGTCATTTAGACCTGTTTTGGACCTGTTGTGTGAGAATTAGAAAGAATAAGGACTATCCAGTTTAATTTGAAAGATGAGGGACTAAACTGTTTTTCAGGGAAAAGTTTGAGGAGTAACAAATATTTAATCCTAATTAAAATAAGGGATGAGGCGATATAAGCTCCTCGGAAGTAGACGATTTAGGGAGCAAGTCTCACCCTCAAACCCGAAGGTGAAGGGTCTACCACACTCTGGGAGCCCACCGCCCGTCCCTTTATTTTTTATAAACGATGAGGCGGTAAGTAATATGCCAATTAATAAATATTAAAGTACCCTAATTGATAGAGAGCCTACTCCTCGTGAGCCTTATCCTCCTCGTAAGCCTAGTCCTCCCGGTAAGCTTACTCCTTCTCTTGATGAGCCTATTGTTTTATACAAAAACAAATCCAGTTAAGCAACAACTTCAAATAAGTTTTAAAGAAAAGTCTATGTTCAATTAATTGTGTAACTTTATTATCAAATAATTTCTCAACTCTATCTTTATTGTCCATCACATTTTTTTATAGGTAAAAGAAAGGCTCCAAAGAGATCAATGCTTCTAGACGACATTGTGGATGATGATAACAGAACTAATCCATACGATGATACAAATTCCCTATTCAAGAATGATGGTGATGATAGTGATGGTGATCTTCTAGTTGATGAGGATAATGATTTCCAAGCATGAAGTATATTTCAATAATTGTTCTTGTTCTTTGGTCTTTCAACTTTAAGTCTTTGATTTTTTATTTTATGTTTAGCAATTTTGTTGAATCCTATGGTTCTAGACTTCTAGTATGTACTTTACTTATTATAAATGAATGACAATTAATATTTTTTTTTTTTTTTGAAATAAGAGCCGGTTCGGCTGCCCTCAAGTCTTGATTAATGAAACTGCAGAATACATGGGGGGGGGGGGGGGGGGGGACATAGTGCCTATACCCCAGATTACAATACGCATCAAGAGAACTTCCTGAGATAATAACAAGAGTCTCAACTAAAACAATGTATTCTAACAAGCACCGACTAGCGAAGAGTGCTCTACTGGCTACTCCATTCGCTTTACAATTGTGGTGACATACCGGAAAGATAACTCTATTACGAAGAAGCATCATTACCAATATCACAGCTTTCTCACTATGTTGCCACTGGAATATAAATCCGGCGACACTTATTTTCATCCTGCCACTAGGAGGCTGCGACCATTTGACAAAGTAAGGAACTCGCTGCCTTCCTACAGCAGACACATTACTGCCACTAGGAGGTTGCGACCATTTGCCAATACAATGAACTTGCCGTCTACCTAGAGCAGACAAGGCACATAGAGTGCACAAACCTGAACCAAACCCACGTACTCCTACCTAAAATTGGTAGGGACTTATTGAAAACAAAGAACAACTTAATACTAACAAAGTGAGAACTGACAAGGAAATAAACAGCCCTGATTGACCCATAGCCCTAGCCCAAGAACATGGTCTAAACAGCAACAGCCCAAATACCCTCAGCCCATCCTCTAGGTGCTGCAGGAACATAGCAGACGCTCACCACCAACCACGCAGCGGCACCGCCACCGCCGTTGCCCCTTGTTGCCACCACCGATCAGTCACCCCAGCGTACACATGTAAACCTCCCAGAAGGCCGACCCGATCCAGATCGAATCTGGAATTCCCTCCAGCCCCAGCCGCCCATACCTCCGCCTGTGCACCATGAAAGCAGCTTTCCGATGGCACCGTAAACCCATTACCGGAGCAACCATTAGACGCCTCCTTCCTCACATCAGACCACCCAATCGGACCCAGAAGATAACCTGGAAGTCCAATTGGCCAACCCGCCTCATCCCCCTCAGATCCCCATGCCGCCCTTTCTCTGAACTCGGGCTCGTACTCCCCGTAAGCACCTGCACTGCCGGTCAACCCAGCCAACCACCACAACCTCCTAGTAACCAAATCATTTCGGATCTGGATTACAACATGCCAGCCACAACCCGTTTCAACCACGTCTCCGTCCAAGTCTAGAGGTCTCACCAAGTCCCACAGTCTGACAGACGTACCCGTCCGACGACGACGTCTCAAGGACGTGCCGCCGGACGAGGAAGGAAACAAATGCAGAACTCACTCGTGCACGGCACTCACTCTCTAGCATTAATAATTTTTTTTGTTACTCTTAATGTTCTACATATATAACTAATAATTACATAAATATAATTCAATTAATGTAAGTGTTACATCTTATGCCTCAAAGCGAACATCTTACTAAGGCTCTCCTGAAAACGCCTCAGCCTTTTAAAACATTGGTGCAGATGTGCAAGAGATTCTACGAATTGCTCAAAAGTTATGAATTTGAAAATATCGCATGCTTACTACAATATATCGCTTATTAATCTGTTGTATCTGCATGAATGTTGAAATTCTTGGACTTAAGCAACTTACAGGAATAGATATTTGATTGTTTGAGGCTTTTGGGGCCATATATGAGATATGATAGGGAAAGAGTAACCTCTGCATATATAATTATCCAGATTTATTAATCCATCACCCGATATTTTCAATTTTCCCCATTACAGTAATTATTCTTTTGGGTCAATAAAAGCAAGTGGTTGTTGACAGCCACTTGAGAGAGGTTTCCATCCAGTATTTGATGCAATCTTACCTAACATTGGTGAATTAAGTGGTCGATCTTCCCATCTGGTGAAGAAGAGTTGAATATATCACGAAAAGTATTCCACATAATAGGACCATATGAAGCAAGAGCAGTGAGGAGCCTTTGATCTTCTTCTTTATTTCAGACTCCTTTCTCTATAAGTAGGTAAACCATCGTGTCCCTTCTCTCTTTGCACAAGTCTTTGTTTCTTCCCACTATTAAGGGCACATGTAAGAACAACGTCATTTAAGTTCTCTCCCCAATAATATTAAGAACGGCACCATTTAAGTTTTCTCCCACATCTTATAGTAATATATCTAACCGGCAGTCATAGTTTTTGCTGCATCCTTATTAATAATGTAATTGATGTTTGATAGAACATATGAGAGAGAGAGAACGAAGAGAATAGAGGAACACTAGAGATTCTCTCGAATATGTTTGCGATTGTTTAATACAACCCTAGCTAGATTTATGAAATCCCTTTACAACCCTATACTATATAATTTTATCACAAAGTCCACATTGTTATTTAATTTCTAAAACACACACAAATCTAAATGCCAGGCCAAGGACACCTCATATTATTGGCCTAGGAGCAGAAGGAGGCCTTGGAGGAGAAGGAGGACAAGAGAAGTATTTCCTAAATGCCTGCAACACAGCCTAAATCAAATAAAGAATAAAGAAATTAGCATCAAAACAATGAACGAATCAAAAAAATAAAAATTCAAACAAAAAGAAATTGTATGAAAAAATCAGGGACTAAAAATTTTAACACGAGGTAATGCATTGAGCTTCAGTTATTCATTGCTTCATAACTCATTTCCCTTCTTCAACCTGGCAATCAGACTCGTAGGTAGCTTCTATAAATAACTGGGATATGCGAGACATATTTACAAACAATATGAAGCTCCTAATAATACACGAATGGACGCAACCTCCTAGTGGCAGGATGGAATTGAGTGTCGCCGGATTTATTTCTGTGCGGCAACATAGTGGGAAAGCTGTGCTTTTTGTAATTATGCTTCTTCGTGATAGAGTTATCTTTCCAGTATGTCACCGCTATGTCAAAGCAAATAGAGTAGCTGTTTGTGCACTCTTTGCTAATTGGTGCTTGTTAGAATACATAGATTTTGTGGAGAGTCTTGGTATTATTTCAGGATATTAAGGAAAGGAATTAGAGCTGATACTCTAGGATATGATTGAATAGCTGTAAAGATATGTTTAGTTAGTTTCTGATACTTTACTATAGTTATCCCTACTTTCACGTAGGAGAGATTAGCATAGAGTTGTATATGAACTTGTAACCTACTCTGATTCAATTACAATATTGGAAACATATTCATCTCCAAATTCTTTATGGTATCAGAGCATCAACGCTTCTGAGGACCTAGAAACCCTATCAACCCAACAAACACACTTACAACCTTTACCTCATGGCCAGAGACGAAGAGAAGGCTGTCATTCAAAAGCCTCTCGATCAACAGACCTCCAAGAATGCTGCACCATGGGAGAATTCCAACCATCCGCTATTTCTCCACCACTCATACCAGCCAGGCGCCATGCTTGTTGCGCAGGCCTTGGTGGAAGACAACTATACTACATGGGAACAATCGATGCTTATGGCACTAACAATCAAGAATAAGAAGGGCTTCATCGATGGGACTCTGACGAAACCAACTCATAATCCTTCCGAGCAATTGCAGTGGGAGAGATGCAATACTTTAGTAAAAACGTGGCTACTGGGAGCCATGTCGAAAGACATCTCCAACAGTGTGCTACACTGTAAAGATGCACGAAGCATGCGGCTGGAGTTGAAGGAGAGGTTTTCACAGGTAAACACAGTTGCGTTATTTCAAGTTAAGAGCGCTATACATTGTTGTGAGCAAGGAGGTACATTGGTGACTTCATTCTTCACCAAACTGAAGGCATTATGGGATGAGAAGGACTCTCTTTGTTCTTTCCCTCCTTGTAGCTGTGACGCCGCTCCAGAAGTCAAGTCTTTCATCGAAGCTCAGAAGACAATGAAGTTTTTGATGGGACTGAATGAAGGATTCGCACAAATCAGGAGCAATATCATCAGTCTTGATCCACTACCAACACTGAACAAGGCATATGCCATGGTGCTTCGTCAAGAGAAACAAGTGGAAGCAACTGCAGGCAAGAGTAGATCGATGACAGAAGCTTCTGCTTTTGCGGTCAAGAGGCCAGAGAAGTTTGAGAAACAAGAGAAGGGTGCTCAATCCTTTTATCGTGATTCACAGTTCATGGGAGGAGAGAATAAGTATTGTGAGAAGTGTAATATGACAAATCATTACACAAGGAATTGTAGGGCACATCTCAAGTGCACCTACTGTGACGACAATGGTCACACCTACAACTATTGCAGAAGAAGGAAGAGAATAATGGGAGAAGGATCAAGCTCTTCAAAGGCCAACCATGTTGGTACCATGGGTGAAGGACAAGAGTATGCAGTGAACTTTCCACTCTCCAAAACAGAGTGCGATCAGATGATGGGGTTGCTGAACCGTATACAAGCAGCAGGGAACAAGGTGAAAGATGGAAATCAATTGCTAGAGATGCTGCATACCAACAAACCATCCACGACCAACTTTGTGGGTAACGTACCAAACCTTGAAGAAATTCCAGGTAAAATTTGTGCACTTTATTGTGAAAAAAAGGATGTAGTATGGATTTTGGATAGCGGGGCTAGCGACCACATTGTATGCAGTGCAACCTTTCTTTCTTCTTGTTATCCTGTGCACAATAGGACTGTGAGATTACCAGATGGAAAGAGACTTCCAGTGTCTCACATTGGGACAGTGACTTTTTCATCTGATTTCATCCTTCATAATGTTCTATGTGTTCCCACATTCTACCTGAACCTCATTTCGATCAGCAAACTTGCTTTGGATTCTTTTTACATTACCATATTTCTTAAGCATGTTTGTTTCATTCAGGACCTGCGTTCGGGGAGGATGATTGGGACGGGAGCTGAGAGTGAGGGACTATACTACCTCAACATGCCTAAGGAAGGAACATGCAATGCGGTGCGAAGCAAAACCGATGATTTATGCCATTGGAGGCTAGGGCACCCATCAAGCAAAGTGTCTCCATTTTTTCCTTTCTTGCACAATAAGTCATGTGACACAAGCCATTGTTCTATTTGTCATTTGGCCAAACAAACTCGAAAGCCATTTTCCTTTAGTACTTCTTTGAGTAATCGTTGTTTTGAATTGATCCATGTTGAAATATGGGGAGGTTACCATGTTCCATCCATTTCAGGAGCACAATATTTTCTTACTATCGTAGATGATTTTTCTCGTTTCACTTGGATTTATCTCAATAAGTCCGAAGCACGAAACCTTATCATGCAGTTCATCATACTTGTTGAAAATCAATTTGATTGTAGGGTTAAGACAGTCCATAGTGACAATGGCCCTGAGTTCAAGTGTTCTCAATTTTATTCTTCAAAAGGTATCTTGCATCAAACTAGCTGCATCAATACGCCTCAACAGAATGGCGTAGCTGAGCGCAAGCATAGACATTTGCTAAATATGGCTCGTGCACTCTTGTTTCAATCTCACTTGACAAAACCTTTTTGGGGTGATGCAATACTTTCCGCTGCATATTTGATCAACAGAACACCAACACCTTTTTTGCAAAACAAAACACCTTTTGAAATGCTCTTCAACAAAGTTCCAAACTACTCCCATTTACAAGTTTTTGGATGTAAATGTTTTGTTTCAACTCATCCCTTACGCCCTACAAAGTTGGATCCTCGTTCTTCGGAGTGTGTGTTCTTAGGCTATCCAAATGGACAAAAGGGCTACAAGGTATATCGTTTACATGATGAAAAGATTTTGGTCTCTAGAGACGTCGTATTCTTTGAAACTGAATTTCCTTTTCAAAATAGGGTTTGTTTGAGTTCTAACTCCACACCACCACAAAACACGTTATTTTCTATCCCAACTCTATCTTCCCATATCGAAGATGATCCTGTGAGTGCACCAAATCTCTCTGACTCTCCCATATCTTCTACTCCGTCACCAAATCTCTCGGATTCTACCACATCTCCTAATTCCGACTCATCAGCTGTCGAGATATTGCCCTCCTCAACTACACCACCACCAAATCCAGACATTCATTCTCCAGATACCATTCCTATTCCAGCCTCTACTTCCCAATCTTTGCTACGACGCTCCACACGTGCAACAAAGCCTCCTGCCGCATTGCAAGACTTCCACGTTAAGACGGCCCTGCCTTCACGCTCTGCGTCTCCATCTTCCACGAGCCTTGCAGTGTCAGGTACGCCATACCCTATCTCTGAGGTTCTTTCATATGACAGACTATCTCCCAAACATAGAGTATTCACTGTCAATCTCTTTCTCACACGAGAACCTAAGTCCTTCTCTCAAGTCATTCTTGATCCTAAGTGGCGTGTCGCCATGAATGAAGAAATCCAAGCTTTGCAGAACAACAAGACATGGAGCATTGTTCCTTTACCTCCCCACAAACAACCTATTGGCTGCAAGTGGGTTTATAAGGTGAAATATAAACCAGATGGAACTGTCGAGTGTTACAAAGCTCGCTTGGTGGAAAAGGGATATAGTCAAGTTGCCGGAGTTGATTACGGTGAGGCATTTGCACCTGTAGCAAAACTCACTACTGTGCGTGTTTTGTTAAGCCTTGCAGCATTGAAAGGGTGGCACCTTCACCAACTTGATGTTAACAACGCTTTTTTGAATGGCGACCTCACTGAAGATGTGTACATGAAGCTACCTCCTAGTTTTGGAGGTAAGGGGAGACTCAGCGTGTTTGTAAGCTCCATAAATCGTTGTATGGCCTCAAGCAAGCTTCGAGGCAGTGGTTTTTGAAACTCTCCAGTGCATTACAAGCCGGTGGTTTCACTCAATCTTGGTCAGATTATTCTATGTTTATTCGAAAGTTTCAAGACAAGATCACAGTGCTACTTGTATATGTAGATGATGTAATTGTTGCAGGGAATAATCTACAAGACATAGCAGCTACAAAGCAGTTTTTAGCAGCACGTTTCAAGCTCAAGGACATGGGAGCACTGCATTATTTCCTTGGGATTGAAGTGGCACATTCACGGCAAGGTATAGTACTTTCACAGCGCAAATATGCACTGGAGGTGCTTGAAGATGCCGGATTCTTGGGTGCCAAGCCATCCAAATATCCTATTGATCAGAACTTGGTCTTAACTAAAGATGATGGAGTTTTGTTACAAGATGCCTCTCAGTATCGAAGACTCATTGGTAGGCTTATTTACCTAATGATTACAAGGCCTGACTTGGTTTATGCAGTACACATTTTGAGTCAATACATGGACAAGCCTCGACAACCACACCTTGAAGCTGCTTATAGAGTTTTGAGGTATGTTAAGCACACACCAGGTCAGGGAATTTTACTACCTTCTCATGGACGCATAGAGCTTACAGCATACTGTGATGCTGATTGGGCAAGATGTAGAGACACTAGATGCTCTACAACTGGATACTGTCTGTTTCTAGGAAAGGCACCGATTTCTTGGAAGAGTAAGAAGCAATGAACAGTCTCTAGATCGAGTGCAGAGGCAGAGTATAGAGCGATGGCTACTACTTGTTGTGAGATCACCTGGATATTGGCATTGTTGCGTGATTTACATGTTGATCACAGAGAAGCAGTTAAGCTCTTTTGCAACAATAAGGCAGCAATCCACATCACGTCAAACCCTGTTTTTCACGAGAGGACAAAGCACATTGACATTGATTATCATGTTGTGCGTGAGAAGGTTCAAAGAGGGCTTGTGAAGACCATTCATGTTCGGACTAATGATCAGACAACAGATTTGTTCATGAAGCCTCTTGGTTTGAAGCAGCTTACAGCTCTATTAGGCAAGTTGGGTGTTCTTAACATACACATCAACTTGAGGGGGAGTATTAAGGAAAGGAATCAGAGCTGATACTCTAGGATATGATTGAATAGCTGTAAAGATATGTTTAGTTAGTTTCTGATACTTTACTATAGTTATCCCTACTTTCACGTAGGAGAGATTAGCATAGAGTTGTATATAAACTTGTAACCTACTCTGATTCAATTACAATATTGGAAACATATTCATCTCCAAATTCTTTACAGGATGTTCTCTTTATGCTCATTGTATTTCTGGGGTTCAGGCTCCACGTCCCCCCTTTGTATTATGCAATTTCATTAATCAAGGCTTGAGGGCAGCCGCACCAGCCCTATTTCAAAAAAAAAAAAAAATACTCGACAATATATGAACAATAATAACACTAGATGAATGAGGGAATTACATTATTTTGCCCAAAAGCAATATTAGAAAGGAAATCTCGACAATGAATTTATAATACATCGAATGATGTGTGCATGGCTCATTATTAGGGTACTATATATGTAGCATACACTTAATTTTTACACCATTGAATAATAAATGTGAAATGGAAATGAGATGGTTTGATACTTTATGAAGAATATATACCTTATTAGCAATAATAGATGATATATGAAAATATATTTTTGCACTAAACTATTGAACACATATTCAAATTAAAAAAATGTAATCTCATTTTTGCTTTTATCTCTAAAAATTGGGTGGTTCTATTCATACCTCCACATTTCATATATGGACCTCCTCAAATGTTTGTAAATATTTATTTTCCATTTTGTCCTTCTAGAAAATATGAAAAAATAGAAATAAAAATTTACACCACAAGTTCCACAACCGTTTTCTATTTTCTGCTCAATTCATTCCTCTCTCTCTCCTTTTTCTCTCCTACTCGTAGATCACGTAATTTTCTTCATGGCATTTGTAAAGTGGATATGATGTACAAGCAAAGCCAGCAAGGTGTTGCCTCTAAAAATCACCTCGGCTAGAAAGCCGAGAGATCAAGGAACAAATGTCCTTCTTGGTGAGTAGATTGCGGGGCGTGCCAGCACACGGCCAGAAGGCCAAGTGTGCAATTGTAGTTGTAGTAGATGTAGTTCTGACTTATCAAGCAATTGTTGGCCGAGGAAGGAACTGATTCTCGGCCGATAGTTCGCTGCCTTTGGATCAAGGACTTGATGGCTGAAGGTCGGGTGAATTGGGTGTGGTTGTGAGAGTGTGAGTGAATATGAATTGTCTGGTCACAGGGCTTAAATCAATTGGATCCAAATAATAACAAGTAACTGTAAAGGTGAACTCGTAACGAATGAAATCTTCAAGATTGATAGCTACTATGCGACTACGAACAGTAAATAACATGGTCAAACAAATAAAGCATAAAGACAATAAGGAGCAAATAAAAGATAATAACAACGAAACTGAAATATGGAATGGCTGAAAATTATTAACTACTGTTTGAAAGAAAACAAAGAGAACAATTCAAAATCGATACTAGGCTACAAGGAAATTAAAGCAATTGAAATTGTAACTAGCAGAGCAAATAAACTAGGGAAACAGACGGAACTTCTACCTAAGCAAAAGGTAACACGAAAATAAGAAAAGCTTGATGGCTTGAGTTTCTGGAGTTGTGTGTTATGTCTTTTGTCGATACTTTATTTATATTGGCTGCTCTTGTGACTTGAACTTATCTCTTGGCTCTTTGAAGTTGAGTGGAATTCGGCCTCCTTCTGGCTCAGTGACTCTATCTTGCTTTGGCTTCAATACTTATCGTCGGCTGACTTGACGCTGGACTCTATCTGGATCGGCTCTGATGTGTTCATCAACGGCTGCAATTAATCTTGAAGTAGACTACCTTGGATTGAACTCTCTTCATCGGCTAACGAACTTCAATTTGATTGAACTACTAACTACATCGGCTATTATCTTTCTAAGTTGAGTTCGAGTTGGAAACTGACTAGAGGGATTTGAACAATCGGCCGATGATATTTTAGACAATAAGTCTCTTTTTAAATTGACGACTACGGGCCGGCCGATAACCAATGGCCTAACTTTCGAAACTTCCCATTGGCCTTAGTTTTTATGTGACTTGTCTTGGACCAAAATGAATTGTCCAATTATTCATTGGCCAATATTTCTATCTATCGGCCCCCAATTACCTTTTGAGCGGCTCATTGTAATTAGAAATCAATCTAACTATGCACATTAGCTATGTCTGAGTGGACATGCAAATATGGGTACAAACATTGCCCCCCCAAGTTTCTTAAGCATCGGTGAATGTCGCCGAGTGGTTGAGAAATTTGAGTCAACTTGGCCCCCTAATCGACTTCCGAAAACTCATGTAAATATGTCCCACATGACCTCCCTGATGGCTAGAATGTATTTTCTTGGTCGAATGATATTTCGGAAAATCGACTAAATTGGCCTAAGCAAGTAACTGAACAAAATGATATTCGAAGTGAGCGGTTTGTGAGTAAGCCAATAAACAAGTTTGAGTAGGACAACAAGTGAATATGCCTCATGGTGGCCAACAACTCAATGGATGCATGTAAGCCAATAAACATTAATCAAATCGGCCAACAGAAGAATGAAGAGGCAAATCGGCTAATGAAGGCCAACAAATAACTTACTCGAGTTTAGTCGATTGATAGAATTGGAGTTGGCCAACAAGAGAGAGTGGCTCATGGAAGCCAACAAGTGAAAAATGCTAAATATCAGCCAACAAACAAAACATATCACTGGAAAGCCAATTTGTAGCTCATGTTGGCCAACACATGAAAAACCTTAAGTTGGCCAGGAATTGAGTGGCTAGTGGGAGCCAACACATGAAAAATTTCAAGGAAGCCAACAAAACTATTTTAGGTAAGCCAACAAATGAAAAAGTTCAACTTGGCCAACAATTTTCAAGTTGGCCAAAGTAAGGAGGAGTAAGCCAACACATGAAAAATCTCAGGTTGGCCAATGAGTAAGAAAATCCAAGTTAGCCAACAAAAGAGAGTAAGCCATCAAGGGAATCAATTTTCAAGTTGGCCAAAGTGAGGAAGTGTAAGCCAACAAGCAATCTATTTTGAGTAAGCCAACACATGAAAAAGTTCAAGTTGGCCAATAATTTTCAAGTTGGCCAAAGTAAGGAGGAGTAAGCCAACACATGAAAAACCTTAGGTTGGCCAATGAGCCCAAGTGAGGAAGAGTAAGCCAACAAGGGAGTTCACATTTTTAAGTTGGCCAACATGCATGAGGAAATTCAAGTCAGCCAACTTAAAAGAAAGGGAGCCAACACAAAAAGAAAGTTAGCAGCCAACACAAAATGAAAAGTTGGCAGCCAACACAAAATGAAAGTTGGCAGCCAACACAAAAAGAAAGTGACAGCCAACTCAAAAATGAAAGTTGGCAGCCAACACAAAATGAAAGTTGGCAGCCAACACAAAATGAAAAGTTGGCAGCCAACACAAAAAGAAAGTGACAGCCAACTCAAAAATGAAAGTTGGCAGCCAACACAAAATGAAAGTTGGCAGCCAACACAAAATGAAAAGTTGGCAGCCAACACAAAAAGAAAGTGACAGCCAACTCAAAAATGAAAGTTGGCAGCCAACACAAAATGAAAAGTTGGCAGCCAACTACCCGTTTCTCTCTTTGATCCTTTTTTTTTTTTTTTTTGAACGACAATATCTTGGCTCATATGCATGTAATATGCCTTTGCCCCCCCCAAGTTTCTTGGTTTTCGGCGAATAGCGCCGAATAACGAGAAACTTGATGTACACTGAGAAACATGATGTGCTAACCAATGATGCTCTATAACTTGTAAGATTGGGTCGGCCAAGCGATGGCTGCGAAATGGACTAGAGAAGACAATTATGAAGGCAAACAAAAAAGTATTACCAAACGCGCATTTGCAACTTGAGAATGACCCTCAGGACACTGGTTGAACCTTGGGAGCTCTGAAAGCTTTATTAGCCGAGTAATGATGATTGATGTATGTGGCTCTTTGTCGGCCATTGGCCAATTTTTTTGTAAACAACTGAAACTTATGGGCCGATGAAAAACTAATTAAGTATTTGCTTGCCGGTAAAGTATCATAAACATTGTTGTGTCATGTATAGATAATATCTTGTATCAGTAAGTACAAATAAAGCATAATGGTCAAGCAAACAAACTGATAAAAATAAAATTCTTTTTGGCTTAATTGCATCGGCCAAAATCAAGATGGCCAAAACATATATACACTATAAGCTGGTGGCCGACCTTTGGTCACACCAGTACTCAGTAGCTCGAGCTTCCCACATTATGGGATAATACCTTTGATCCGTTTTGGTCTACGGGATCTTGAGTTTCAGCTTCAGTACCTTCTAATTTGGCCAGGGCTGGGCCGATATCTTCCAACTGCAGTTCTTCTTCCTGTTGTTCTGTAATATATTCCATCAAGCTGATGGCCGAGTTAGACCTGGTAGTCCTGTCGGCCCAATAGGCCAGCAAACGTCCTAAAATAGATCGGACTGCGGCCTTTCTTTCTAGAGACCTTGGGTCTCTAGACATTGATATTGTCCTTGAAGAGGTAAACCAGGGTTGGACGCTCTGCATCTTGCAAAACATCCTCACTCCCTAGGTTGACAATTTTCTGGGCCGTAACTTGAGTAGGTCGGCCCTTTCTATCTCGTCCACTGAAAGTGAAATAACCAATATCATCCTCGTAAAACCTTGCTTCCACTACATTGGTGGATGCCTGAAATGGGTTATTGTCTGCTGGAATGACCTCAATTTTGTCTCCATGCCAGAAGATCAAAACTTGATGCAGGGAAGAAGGTATACACAAGTTCTGGTGAATCCAATCGCGGCTAAGCAATGCATTGTAATGAGCAGATGAATCGACCACGAAGAAAGCCGTCATGTTTGTCTTTTCCCCCACGGTGACATCGAGTGGGAGGATACCTCTTGGCCTACTCTTACCTCCAGAGAAGTTGCTCACTGTAATGTCTGAAGGGAGCAAATCAGATTCAGTTCTTCGTAATTTCTTCATGACGGCTGTAGGTAACACATTAACTGCTGCACCATTGTCCACCAAAACTTTCGTTATTGGATATCTCTCTATGTAAGCCGTAATGTATAACGACTTCAAATGTTGAGCCATTTTGGCCGTTGGTTTTGTGAGTACCACACGGCCGTCTTCATCCTTCAACTGGGCATCGACTTCATCAATCTCAAATCGAGGTTGTTGATCGGCAACAAAGTCGCCGATCAGTTCATTTGACTGATCTGGTTGAGCTTTGAGTTCTGAAGGTAGGACATAAACCATGTTGATGTCCATTGTATTACCTTCTCCTTTTCCAAAGGCCTCGTCCTTGTAAAATGGGGATAAGTTTTCTATGTCAAAAGCTGTGTCATCTCCTATGTCGTAGTCGATTCCAGTTTCATTTTCATAGTCACCTTGTTCCTCCTCTTCCCCATAATCGACTTCCTCATCACCTTCGTCTCCAAAATCGTCTTGCTTGCCATTGTTCGTGGCAGCACCTTCTACCATTTCCTCATAATCGACTTCCTCATCACCTTCGTCTCCAAAATCGTCTTGCTTGCCATTGTTCGTGGCAGCACCTTCTACCATTTCCTTATCCTTCAAATGCTGATTGAGACTGGCTTGCTCTTTCTTTAATTCTTCAATGGCCCTAGTTGTCAGCTTGGTGGATGCCTTTTCTGTCTCAGCTTGCCATTCAATTGCACGAGCCCGTAGGTATTTGGACAAATTGTCCAATAATTTGCTCTCGGCGGACGTGAATCCATATATCTCAGCAGCCGGATGTTGTTTATGGTAAGTACGAAGGTAAGCGAGGTCAGAATCAGAAATAGGCAAATTGTCAGTGTTGGCTTCCAGCTTACAGTTCTCCATCATTGCCTGATAACTGATCTTTAAGCCGATGCTAGAATCCTCAGTGATGAGGTAAGACTCAGAAGACAGATCCGTTTCCAACATTTTCATCATCGCGCTTTCCTCCTCAGTTAGGCCATAAGTGGCCAATGCTGAATACATCCTATGATATTTCTTCATCATTCCCAAATCTTGATTTGTGAATGGCGGGTCTTGTCCTCTTAGTACTCTTATGGTGGGGATTTTCCCATTTGGCGTTTTATCCTTAGCCGCCTTCTGAATTTCCTTCTGTTGTTCGATATCCTTAGCTTTGGCCTCGGCCTTCGCTTGCTCTTCAGTTGCGAAGTCTTTCTTTTCTAAATAATCGTCAAGCTCCCTTGCAAGCTGGACCTCTTCTGGCGTTATGCCATAGGTTTCCTCAGCCGAGTGACTTCTATGAAAACATCTAAGGAAATGAAAGTCGGCTTCTGAGACTGGAATTTGAGCGACGATATCCTTCTTTTGGATTCCTTTGCGGTGTGCTTGATACAAGGCTTTCAAACCAAGAGTAATGAATCGGCTATGGAAACCCTGCCGAATCAGAGCATGATCTGCATCAGAATTTGCTATTATTGTATTAAGAATATAATCTTGACTCCTTGGGAGCCCATAGATTGCAAGGGCTGAATGTTTCTGGTGGAACTTTCTCATTGTTTCTAATTCAGCCAACTTAAATGGAGGGTTGAGATGTTTGAAGACCTTAACCCCTCCTTCAGTAAACCGCAGATGGGGTAGCTTTGGGAAGCTAAGGACATTTTCAAAATGGTCGCCGATGGTCTCAAGTTCCATAGGTTCTCCTGAATCCTTATGAAAGTCCTCTCTTATTATAGGGGCTTTTCTGTTATCTGCTTCAGTTGAGCGTTTGACTTCCTGCCCTTCTGACCCTTGCTGCCTTGCGGCCGCCACTTCCCTTTGCATGCGTCTCTTTTAAGTTTTTGTCAAAGGGGAAAATGGCTGATCTCTGGCCGCTCGGCCATACCACCTATTGTCATGAGTAACTGGTGGCCGATATGTCCTATAAGGTCTACGGCCTCTATTTCTAGCAAAGTAATCTTGGTCATAAAATCGGTCATCTTGATCAAAACCTGATCGCCGTCGGCCAGTGAAACCGTCCGCAAAATTTCCCTCAAGATCATCATCCTCAAAGGTCAATCTCCTCATCACCGAAAGTCGTCCGCTCTCGGCGTTTTCAGATTCCTTTATCCTCTTGAATACACTTTGGGAAGTTTGTTGTCCCTGATAACATCCCTTGGGACTGTGAGGGCCAAAGAGCTTAAGTACTTCATTATCGGCCAAATTGGCCGTGGGAGTCCCCAATTTATTGCCAGCATGTTTCCCTCCTGTGTCTCCTTTCTTTCTTTCTTCACCATTAGTTGGAGCTTTTAACTCAGGCTTCACCTGTTGATCAGTAGCTAACTCTTGGTTCTTGATTTACAGAAGGTTATTAAGGGTTACCTCACAGTTGCAACGACTGCACAGAATCACAGCACTGGCCGGCGGTGCTTTTGGAGTAGATGATGTTGAGGCCTTCAAAGCCGGTGGCATTGTCATATCGTATGCATCCTCATCCTGACTATCATAAACTGGCTCCCTCCTCTGATCACGAAACATATACCTCCTACGGGCCCTAGGATCAGACAAGTTCATATTAGGCCAATTCCTCCTGTGACCTCTTGGGAAGTTGACGTACACCATGTTGACTGGAAAAGGGTCGGTATCGACAAGCTGAGCTGGTTTGCTCGTCTCTGGAAACTTCAACTTTCCTTTTTCGATGAGATCCTGCAAAGCATCACGGTAAACCACACAATTGTTAGTAGAATGCTTCCATGAATTGTGAAATTTACAGTAAGACTTATTTCTAATTTCATCGGCCTTAGGTATAACATGGCCGTTTGGCAATTTAATTACTTTCTCAGCAAGAAGTTGATCAAAAATTAAGTCAGCCTTTGTGATATCAAAAGTGTAAGTGCGGGTAGGTGTCAATCTTAAAGGTGTGCCATCTTTGGTATGGTAGGTTATCGGCTGAGGTTTATCCTTGATTGGGTTTGTTGGCTTTGCAAGAGCTTTACAAACCACTGGCTTGTTTATAAACAATTCGGCAGCATTGATATCGGCCGAATCTTCTTCCTCGACCCTCAATCCTTCAAGATTGGCCTCCATAGCATGAACAATAGGATTCTTATAATAAGTTCCCTTTGAGGCTGATCTAGCTTGTGTTTCTTCTCTGATGATTGCCTCGTATCTAGCCACGCTAGTGGTTAATTCAAAGATGTCCCTAATATCAACTCCTTCATATTTCTTGCGCAACTCGTAATTTAGACCTTGTTGAGCTATCCGGACAAACTCTAGCTCCCCCAAATTAACTCTGCACTTGTTTCTTGCGGCCTTAAATCTGTCTAAGAAATCTTGGGCTGATTCATGTGCTTCCTGATACATCTTTGCCAAATCGGCAATTGTGACTTCTGGTTCAGCTCGATAGAATTGCTCATGGAAAGCTCTTTCCATGTCGGCCCAGTTTTGAATAGAATTTGGTGCCAAGTTAACGAACCACGCATGTGCAGGGCCAGTCAATGAGTTTTCAAACCACTTCAGTTTCAAGTCATCATCTCTTGAGTGTTCGGCACACCGTGCTGTGAACCGAGAAATATGTGCTATAGTTGATTGGTAATCATCTCCACTGAAGAGAGGAAAGTCAGGAAATTTGAATCCCCTCGGATAATCTCTGTTTTCAACCCTTTCCGGATATGGTTTAGTGTATCTCGGCCTGGCCGTTCTCCTAGGAGCCGGCCCTACAGTTTCTTCACAGATTCTCCTAATTTCTTCGACTGTCAACCCATTCCTAGGTGGATTTTGTCCTCCTAAACCGTTGTTGTTATTCAGCGGCTGTTGCACATAATTGTTAGCCATGCCAAACTGAGGTTGAGCTTGAAACGGCTGCCCACCAATAGGAAACTGAGCCTGTGGCTGTGGAATATAAGCATGAGCTTGCTGCCATGGAGGTTGAAGTGCTTGGTTGAGTTGGCCTTGTTGATTTTGTATCAACAAGGTTTGCAAAGTGTTCTGACTATTCACCATAGCCGCCATTGTTTGGTTTAGTTGCTCAAGAGACGTTTGCAATCCTCCGATTGATCGGTTAGTATTCTCTCCCAAAACAGTAGCTAACTGATCTACCAACGTTCTATTGTTGATTTCTCCTCGGGCAGCGAGTTCATTCGTCTGCAACTTAAAAACCTCATTCAATGCTTTATACATATATTCGGCTGACACTCCGGCCGGTTCGAAATAATCAGCTTCAACGGTATCTCTGACTCTTCCGTCTCGTGTTGCATATATCATAGCGCCAGGAGTGGTCGCGCTATTTGAGGCACCCTGAAAAGCATTAAGTGGTGAGCCTCTAGACGAACTGTCAGTAGATTGTCTGGCCAAAGCTGCTTCAGCGGCCGCTCGTCTCATGTCTTCTTCCCTTGCAACGGCATCGGCTGCCGCTGCTTGTGTAGCCTCCTGCCTTGCGGCTAATTCGGCTGCTGCAGTCTTTGCTGCTTCTTGAGCTCTACGTTCATCGGCTGATTGCTCTGCCGATGAAGAATCTGAAGTCCTATTCCCACTTGACTCAAGTGACATTCTGATTGGAGTAAGATCGAGCTTCGGCCGTGATGGACAAAAAGTTGAATTATGTCCAGACTCTCCACACCGAAGACACTTCTTTCCCCTGTTTACACTGTACGGGTTGTCTTGTTTTTGTTGACTAACCTCCTTCCCTTGCATTCAACCTTACTAAGAAAATAGTAATCTTGAGTCCCACTGGGCGTGCCAAAAGATGTTGCCTCTAAAAATCACCTCGGCTAGAAAGCCGAGAGATCAAGGAACAAATGTCCTTCTTGGTGAGTAGATTGCGGGGCGTGCCAGCACACGGCCAGAAGGCCAAGTGTGCAATTGTAGTTGTAGTAGATGTAGTTCTGACTTATCAAGCAATTGTTGGCCGAGGAAGGAACTGATTCTCGGCCGATAGTTCGCTGCCTTTGGATCAAGGACTTGATGGCTGAAGGTCGGGTGAATTGGGTGTGGTTGTGAGAGTGTGAGTGAATATGAATTGTCTGGTCACAGGGCTTAAATCAATTGGATCCAAATAATAACAAGTAACTGTAAAGGTGAACTCGTAACGAATGAAATCTTCAAGATTGATAGCTACTATGCGACTACGAACAGTAAATAACATGGTCAAACAAATAAAGCATAAAGACAATAAGGAGCAAATAAAAGATAATAACAACGAAACTGAAATATGGAATGGCTGAAAATTATTAACTACTGTTTGAAAGAAAACAAAGAGAACAATTCAAAATCGATACTAGGCTACAAGGAAATTAAAGCAATTGAAATTGTAACTAGCAGAGCAAATAAACTAGGGAAACAGACGGAACTTCTACCTAAGCAAAAGGTAACACGAAAATAAGAAAAGCTTGATGGCTTGAGTTTCTGGAGTTGTGTGTTATGTCTTTTGTCGATACTTTATTTATATTGGCTGCTCTTGTGACTTGAACTTATCTCTTGGCTCTTTGAAGTTGAGTGGAATTCGGCCTCCTTCTGGCTCAGTGACTCTATCTTGCTTTGGCTTCAATACTTATCGTCGGCTGACTTGACGCTGGACTCTATCTGGATCGGCTCTGATGTGTTCATCAACGGCTGCAATTAATCTTGAAGTAGACTACCTTGGATTGAACTCTCTTCATCGGCTAACGAACTTCAATTTGATTGAACTACTAACTACATCGGCTATTATCTTTCTAAGTTAAGTTCGAGTTGGAAACTGACTAGAGGGATTTGAACAATCGGCCGATGATATTTTAGACAATAAGTCTCTTTTTAAATTGACGACTACGGGCCGGCCGATAACCAATGGCCTAACTTTCGAAACTTCCCATTGGCCTTAGTTTTTATGTGATTTGTCTTGGACCAAAATGAATTGTCCAATTATTCATTGGCCAATATTTCTATCTATCGGCCCCCAATTACCTTTTGAGCGGCTCATTGTAATTAGAAATCAATCCAACTATGCACATTAGCTATGTCTGAGTGGACATGCAAATGTGGGTACAAACACAAGGGTAAAATTTACAGTGAGTTGGAGACTGCGACTCCGGTGCCGACTTTGGTTATGGAAACTAAACATTGGTTTGCAGTTCCTTAGAACAATGATGATTCAAATTCGTATTTGAATCTAATCATTGTGAATATGGGGTTATTTTAGATGAATCATTAATCTTCAAACCAATGTTGAAATTTGACAGAACCAATATAGAAATTGAAAGCCCTCATTTTTATTCCAATTTGGATAAGTATTAAATTCAATCAAAGAATATAATATCCATAGTCATCTTTAGCAAACGCTATATTGATTTCAAAAGATCTCTTCGATATGTACAAGATAGTACTGCAAAATCCAATCACCCAATTCTACTAGAGTAGTCACCAAGCTATTTCACATCCAAACAAGATGAAGAATGTGTACAAGTGAAACAACAGAGACAACGAGAAAGAGAGAAGAAATACAAAATCAGAAAGAGTGGGATGCGAAGATGTAAGATAACATTGGATTATAATATTTTTTTTTTTTTGTCGTTCTCTTTCAGTTTTCTATAGGGACAAAATGGAAAATAATTTTTTAAAAAAACTAAAGAGGTCCATATAACAAATGTGGAGGTCATAATAGAAGCACTCTTAAATTTTTTTTTTTTTTTACAATCGTTTTTAAAAATATTACTGAATTGACCCTATTTTCTACAGTAACCAGGTGCATGGTAGGTAGTTTCCACATGATTAGGATAATCAATCAAATCATATGCCTTGTCATTAGGGTGGACTATATCAAGCAAAATATTGTATCGATCTAATATTAGTAACATATTCAAATCGTCATAGCTAGCTATATGCGTGAATCTATGAATTCCACAAAATCCCCTGGTAATTTGACCATACTGTTGCCTTCAAATGCTATAACAGCAAAAAGTTATTCATCCTTTGAAATAGAATATGTTGGATTTTAAGGCACCCCTTAACTAGGAGTACTAACTGTTTCAGTTAAGTACCCTTAACAATGTTCAAGAGCGCATACTAACGCAAAGTACACAATCAAGGATACAGTATTGATTTAATTGTGGATAAACATCAAATTTGATTAGTTGACTTTTTCAGTCTATCCAGACATAACTTGTTTCTTGGTTGTTGATTTTTCACATATTCTCAGCAGTTTTGCAAAGTAGGTGTACTAATATCGAAAGAGTAAGCAAACATTTATTCAAAGAAAAAGAAATAAGCACATATTATTCAAACATTATCATGAAGTACATAAAGATAACAATAACAATGTAGTGCATAAATTAAGTTGAAGAAAGAAAAACACACAACCTGTGGTTCAGAGAAAGACATGCACGAAAACTAGAAGAAGAACACTTAGAAAGATATTGCAGAACTTAGAGACACCATAACTAAAATTTTCAAGGAAAATTAAAGCTGCCAGCAGGAGGAGGATTCGACCACATAGTACTGTGGTTCTGATCCGCGAAGGGAAGCATCATATCCTCACCGGTAAACCCCATATGCTCATGATTATCTGGATGTGGCAGTGGTGGTTGTTGCGGCGCATTCATCATATCCATGAACCAGTGATTTTGCTGCTTCTGAGCTGCCATATGCATCATTTGGAGCTGCATTGCCTCCATGTTATGCATGTGATCAAAAGCTTGCCTGTCAAGGGCTGCATGCTGCATGCTGCTGCCCTCTTCACCACTCTTCATTGCCATGTTGCTGCCACTGTCCTCTCTATTACTCTTCATCGCCACCATTCTATGATCTGCTACAGCAGATGACACCCCCTGTGCTCCTTGCAGTACTTGGTTCTGGCTCTTCACAACCTCCTCCTTAATGTTCTTCATCCTGAGATGTAACTCCTTCAAGTGCTGGTCAATGACCCAGCCAAGATCAGTTAGGTCTGACAGTGTCAAGCCCTGGAGAGGCTTTCCAGTTAGGCTTTGGAACATCACACGAGCCATCTCCTTTTCTCGGTTGTCTTTCTTTTGCTTCTTGAGTTGTTCCTGAGCCTTGTTGATTCTTTGCCTCAAGAAACTCTCTTGATTCACCATCTTCTTGCTTTGCTCCATTTCAGGCATGGTCTTGAACTGCGCAAGCACACGTTGGACTCCTAAGGGAGAAGGCCAAATTTCAGGCTGGGAGTCATAGGGGCTGTAGATAATAGCACAAGCATCAATGTCACAAAGGGTGGTGAGTTCGCTCACCTTTTTCATAAGACCCTTCTTCCTTTTCTTATATGTTGCTTTTCGAGCACTATCATTAGTAATGTAGGCAAGTTTCACCTTCTTTCTAGTCATGGCTAGAAAGAAAAGATGAAAATGTTGCAAACTGGGAAGAAGGGAATGAAGAAATGGCCTTTCTGGTTTGCTCTTGCCCTGAAGAGACTCTGCTCTATTTAAAGCAGACATGGGGCTACCTAATTAATGCTGCTTGAAATGCTATGGATTTTCTGATGTTTTTCAATTGGATGCAAAATTTAATGTCGGCCAATTGTGATGCATGAATGAGAGACCAAATCCATTTTGATTCTGTCTGAGAATTGAGCATATACATGCCAACCTATTACAATGTGTTTGAGCATGAAATAAAGGAGGGGTCTAATAGTAATGAATCCAGATTTGTTGTCCTAATAATTGTGTGTGAGAAATGAGGATTTCATATGAATGGTAATGAAAGCGAGTTAATGCAAAATCTGGGGCTGGGATTCTTAGCAAAAGAGAAGGTTGACAAGTTGTAGACATACATGCATTTCAAGCTGACTATTGATATTGGTTTTATATGGAAAGTTATCTGTTGATTTTCATTTGTTCATACAATAAAACATTGATTTTCTATATCTCATTCAATCATTAGAGGGGAGTTATGTTCCTATCTTTTGAATATCACTTATAAGGTAAGTTTTTAGGGATTCAAATATTTCTTAACTCATATGATTTCGTTAGTTTTCCGTTACATGTTCTATATATATTTTGTTGAGCGATGTCATAACGATCAATACTCAATGTCAAAGATTTGTATTCCTAAACCCTAATAATACTCATTGCATTGGGGAGCAGATAAACGGGCAAAGATCTTCTACATCATAGTTTATCCGTTAATGTTTCGGTTGGTTTTTGTTTGACTATGATTGCGAAATACACACTAGCATTATATCAAATGACGAAAGTTGCTTGTAGGCTTATAACATACTAGCATTATATCAAATCGGGTTGGACTCATGTTTCAAACCCACCCAAAACCCGGTAACCCGCTAAACCTTCACAACTAGAGCAGCAAACATCCCCTGTTCCAAACTCACAATTGCAGTTGCCAGAGTGAGGTGGTATAATCTTAAGTTTACAATTAGGGTTTTCAGAGGTGAAGGGAATCACAATACTGGGAAAAGACCCAACCTTTTTGTGTCTTCAGGTAAGTAGCTTGGTTTTGGCGATGAGCTGCATTTGAAATTCCTCATTTTGGTGCAAATTTTACATACATTGCCACCCAATTGACTGTGAATTCAGCAATGGAAGATTGCCAATGTCGAAAATCCACGGAACGAAACAGAGCTTAGTGTCATTGACTGATACCCATTAACGTTCACTGCTCTGAATTGCAGGAGAAGAGGATGAAAGTCAAGATCTTGCGTATCCTTCTCACTGTTTTGTTCTGTTCATCTATTTCAGTTCTACTATTTTCTTCCCATTTCTTAACAATCTTGTTTTGCATTTAGTCATAGTAGCATGACTTTCTGCTTGGTGGTATTGGATTAGTATGAATTGGGTTTTTCAAGAATAACTATAGTTGATAGGCTTCAAAGTTGTACTTCCTGAGCTGTTGTCTAAGTTGAAGACTCGAAATAGAACACCCTGTATTTATGTTCTTGAAGGCAATCAAGACCTGAGCTTGAAATGAAAATTGTTAGCCTAACATGTTAGTCATGAGTGTCTAGGATATTTCTTTCTGTGTTTCGTTGGGTTTCAGTATTCTGGTAATAATATGAAAGTCCTGTATGCTCTAGTATGATGGCAATCAAGACTGGAGCTTGCAATGAGAGTAGTACTCTTATAGGATATTCATGAGTGTGTCTAGCATATAATTGTCTAACTTTTATTTTGTTTGAGTAGTTTGATAATAACATGGAAATCCTCGTATGCTCTAGTTTGACATGTTTGCTAGTTATCTAGCCTAAACTTGAAGTATCTTTGTTGTGATTTGTGAAATGTCAATGCTGCAAGCATTTTTTAGAAAGAGTTTTTCTTGACCCGCTCTCCTCTTTGTGACTTCTGCTGGGAATTTAAACAGAGTACAGTCTCTTTATCCCTTTCCCATCTCTTATCTTCATTTATAAATTTTGGATATGATCAATTGCTCTAGTGTATACCTAACATTGATGTGCCCTTTGGTGAGATGTGATATATTCATTTGCTTTGAGTTTAATTCTTATGTTTTCTTTTTTACCTGTAGGTGGCATGATGTTGCTGCATGGACATGGGATGCTCAGGACGAAACATGTGGCATTTGTAGGATGGCATTTGATGGTTGTTGTCCTGATTGTAAGCTCCCTGGGGATGATTGCCCACTAAGTAAGTCACAGACATTATAATTTTTATCATTTCTGTTAATTCATCGGATGAGTTCGTATAGTTTCAAACTTTGCTATTTCAGAAGTGGCTCGAATGTTGTCTGTATACACATATGGTCATGCCTTCTTTCAAGCATAATTAATATGAGATCTGTGGTGCTTGCAGTGATCTGTGCTAAAATTTCTCATTGTGTTATGGTATATTGTATACAATTGATTATTAATTTTCAAGCATCAAGATTTGGGTTTTCTTTCTTTTCTCCTACTAAATACCTAAAATATGATTCAGATACCTGACATAGTTTATGCCGACGTGTTATAAAATCACAACTACCATGATATGTTTCCAACAAACTGTGATATCCTATATTTTGGGGACTGGAAGAGTAGATTTATGATAAAAATAAAAAATAAAAAATAAAGAATAAAGGCCAACTAAATTGCTTATTACTCAAGCAGTTTGCCTTTTTTTTTTTTTCCCCTCCTTTTTTGGTGGTTTAACTTTTATTCTGTGTTGAACCTAAAGAGTGAGGCATTTGAGGGATTCTAGATCTAAGATTCAATAGCAACTTCTAGTTTAAATAGTACAGGACAAATGCCAGTAGGTAGCTTAATACGTTTATATGATAGACTCTAAACTGTACTCTAATGTAGGACAAAAAAGGGGAGAGTGAGGGTGGTTATGCTTAGAAAGTTAAATAATTTAAAAATAGGGTAGTTTTAGAAGAAAGATAAGGCCTATAGCTGCTCTAGTTTCAAAGAACATGGGTAATAGAGGAAGATGGTGGAGAGGAGATACCAAGGCATCCAGCCTTCAATAACACTCAATTTTTGTTCATTCCAATCTGATTTGGCTTACGAGAGACAGGCTTATTTATAAGCTTCGGTTACATCTGCCTTAGACTCCTAAAATACCAAAATACTTTAGTAGTGGCATCATATATACCTATTTGCTTGACTGGTTTATGTTTTAGATGCTAGATGTCTGATTATGTTTGTTTATTGCAACATTTGTGTTTCTCATCAACTTTAGTCCAAGGTTGAAGGCTTTCAACTAGGTTTCCTAAGCTAGTAATGCTTTATGAGCGAGTTTTCTGGTGCTGAAGGCTCCAAAAGCATGCTTCATCTCAAACTCAAAATCCCTGCATGTGAAATTAGACATCAGAAACCGCATGAAATGATAACAACATAAGATCCTATGTTAACCCCCGCCTGATTGTACGCCTTCATCACCTGACTTCCTTAGGTCAAACTATGGCTTTCTTACTGAATGATCTCAAATGGTTTGAGTATTTGAACAATCTGAAAAGCAATGCCTTTCCTCATGTTCAGTTCAGTAGTAATATGCACTACCTTCTTTTTGTTTATCCTATTTTGTAATTATAACTGAGAGCTACTAAACATTCTGGGAGGTAGTGTTCATCACCTGACTTCCTTGGGTCAAATTGACAAGCTCTCCTACTGAAAGGTTGTAATTCGTCTGAGTATTCAAAAATTTGAAAAGACCTCATTTTCAGTTCAGTTGCAATACACTGTACCTACTTTTAGATATTCCCACTTTGTGCTCGCATAACTTTTAGTACTATGTTGTGGTCAGAATTGCTACTAGACCGTGACATTTTTCTTTCTGATCTGTTTTCCCATATTTTTAAGTTTATCTTGTTCATTACTGTTACAACTTAATATTTGCATGCATTAGGTCTTCATTGCATCGGGTTTGGTAAATTTACAGACTCCTGAGGCACATTGCCTCATGTGCCGTAGGACATTGTGCTTACCCTACAACTTAAATAGACTCTTTATAGCACTAGACTTAAATAAATACTCTAAATAAAACTCAACTTTAAGTCTTAGAATGATTCTTGATTTAGTTGTTTACTGTCTTTTAATGACTTGGATTCTTAGACTACCACAGAGAGAGGCTTTGGACCCAAAACGTGTAAGCTTTGGAGCTGGACCAATGAGTTTAATCTTTGGCTTCCAAAGAGCGTACCTCTTTTCTAACCAAGATGTGGCTAATGCATCACTTCTCCCCTGCGAAAGGAACTTGACTCGGTCGAGTATGGAGCTAGACCAATTACAGAGTTATCAGTTTCACTTTGTTTAAGAGAAAGTGCATGCTGTCTACTTGAGCTTTGTAGGTGGCTAAACTTTAGCACGCAGGTGCTTAAAATTATACTCCCATATGTCAAGGAATATGAATTGTTATACCGCAATAGGATAGATCACCAAAAAGGATATGGCAGACTTTCATAGGCAGCACATCAAATTTCAGTATCAACGAATCCCGCAATTGAATATGTCACCAAAAAAAGTTCATTGGAGAGATTTGTATTTTTAACCCATCTCACCTTGTATAGGTTTCGATATGGCTTGAGAGGCAATTCACTCTAGGTGGCATCCTGTTGCTTCATGGACTTGGATGCACGGGATGAAACATGTGGGATTTGTAGGATGTCATCTGATGGTTGGTTTGGATGATTCCCCACCAAGAGACTTGATGGATTTGAAGCCTTTGTGTAATCTTTTGTCATTTATGTTGATTCATGGGATGAGTGGACTATAAACTGGGCTGTGAGAAGTGACTAGATTTTGTCTTACCTGTTTCAAACTTGACTAGTATGATTTCTACGGGCCTTGTTACTCATTCATTTAATGGCATAAGTTAATTGCAATGGTGTGTCTGCAATTGCTGAATAATATATGGCTTATGCAGTGTATTATTAATTTACAAGCACCATCATTTGGATCTTCTCTGACTTTGTCCTATAAACTACCTAAATATGAAATTACCTGTCAATGAGGGGTTCGTAGGAACTGCTTGGCCCGTTGTTTTGCTACCATGTGGATCTGGTGATCTGGGGTTTGAGCCCTCACAGAGGCCAAATAGTTATTTGCTAGAGTTTGCTGCCTCCTAAAGATTGTAGGGTTCAGGGTTGCCAACGCCTTATGAAATCATGACCAAAATGGCCAACCAATTTGTTTATTGTGCAAGATTTTACCTTGTTTTCTTTAATATTATTGGGTGCTGAACCTGAAGACTTATTAATGGATTCTAGAATTGTATAGAAACTTAACATTTCACCGTAAGATCCAATACTATTCCATTTTTATATGAGAAAGGAGAATAGATAGGTTAACAGTTAATATGAAACCTCTGCAGTATCTGTGGTGACACTTATTAGATTAGGGGACCATTAGATAACTGAAAAGTCTACATGGTAGTCTAGACACTCAATATGATTATCTTCATTTGTTGATGTCTGTTTTTCTGGTCAACATTACTTCAACTTAAGGTTTCATTGTGGTTATATAAGCTAGTATCTGTGTGTAGATAGTGTCCTTTTGTTGCTGATGCTCTACCTAGACATCCAATCTGGTAATTGTCATTTATTGATGTTTGTATTTCTGGTTAACATTTGACCTTTACTTCAAACTAAGGTTGATTATTCTGCTTTTTGTACAATTTTTAAAGCTAGTGTCTGCATGTAGGTTGTATGCTTTTATTACTGAAGGCTTCAGAGCATTCTATGCTTCAAAACTGACAGTCATTGCATGAGAAATTAGACATCTGCTAGTGCAAGACGCAATAACGCAAAAGATACTAGGTCATCCATTTAATTGGCAAAGCTTTTCTACCTAATGACTTCTCATAGCCTAATGATGCAAGGATGATGATTCACATGACGAGTGTAACTTTTATCTTTTAATGACCATTTGTGAGAGCGTGGAGACAAGAGATAAGGACCATAAGGTTAATAAAGGTTATGGGTAGGGGAGGAGACTTCATAGTAATATTCTGATTATAGAAAAATTTGAGGAGACGGAATCTTTTCTCCTGCTTGGTGCGTGTCTTTTTTTTCCCCCTTTGAATTAGCAGATCTTTTTGTTAGTAATTGTGATCAATTGGTTTTAATAAAAGTACACCTTTTTCAAAAAACAAAACAAAAAAGTTAAAAACCAAGTCTTTTCTTCATTTTGAGTTCGGTTTTAATATGCAGTTACTATCTTTTGATTTTTCTATTTTCTTTTTCGGAATGCAAGCGTCATCAGTCATGGCTAATAGATTCTGACATTGCCCATTTTGCCTTGTAGTCTGATATGCGTGTGTTCTACTAAGTCTTCTCTGCTTTGTTCATTATTGGTGAAACTTTATGTTGATCTGTCATTAACTATTATTTATCTTGCAGTTTGGGGTGCATGCAACCATGCATTTCATCTTCATTGCATCCTAAAATGGGTAAATTCACAGACTTCTCAAGCACATTGCCCCATGTGCCGGAGGGAGTGGCAGTTCAAAGGATGAGAGAAAAATTGGGATCCCTTTTAAGGAATTCCTGCCCCCTTTTCTCTCTGTCATAATGTGCAGGGATTGCCGGTGCAGACTTGCAAATGTTCGGTTGTATATTAAACTGAGGCAACATACATTTTTTGTATCTGGTTATCTATGCTGAGGCAACTCCTCGTTTCAGTTATCAATCATTTGATGTATTCCCTCCAAGTCGCTGAGGCAACTCCTCGAGGTTTCAGTTATCAGTCATTTGATGTATTCCCTCCAAGGTGGACTATAAATGACTATAAGTGATCCTTTTTTTCTTCTTCTGGGGTTTGTGTGGTATCAGAACCCATATGTCTAGAAGGTTATTATAAAGTTTGCATACGGTTAAGGGCTTTCTTTTGGATTAAGACCGTTATTCTTTAATTTGCTAACTTAGATCATACACTACTTTTACCTTTATAGATGTAGCTCTTTCTTGAGCCTCTCATGGTACCAGCTCTGTTACTACTTTAAAAATTTTCCTTTGTTCCAATATCAGGGACAGTTGGAAATGAAACTTGGAAAACGGAGTATAAAGGAAAGGTAGGATAATGCCAAAACCCTAACCGGCGTGATGCCGTTGCATGATGTTTCATTTTTCACTGAATTCTTATGATTGCTTCATCCGTCAAGAACATATCAAGTAGGCCACAAATTTTTCAGTTGAGTTGCATATCGGCCTATAAATTGTGCTGTTTGAGAAGTGAGGAGTTGACTCTTTCATTTATCGGCATCAATTGATAGCAACGCTCTGTGATTGTATACTATCTTATGCAATATGCAGTTCATTGCTAATCTTCAAGTATCAGCATTTGGATGTCCTTTCTTGATTCTCTCATATGAACTATACTAAAATATGCATGATTCACGTAACTAAAATTGGATTATTTTGCCGACGCCTCATGATATCATGTTGTATATGATTTGTAATGCGCAGCTGCCGACAAACTAATAAATCCTATATTCTTGTGACTAGAACAGTAGGTCGTATATCATGTAGAAAGCCAAGTAGCCAACCATTGAACCATCAGTTTGTATCTGACCATTTATTTTGTGTATATATAACTTGAAGAAGGCACCGTTAATTTGTTGCATTCTATCCAAGTTTTATAGAATATACCTTCTATTAATATAGAAACCTCTCCATTTTTTGGTTATTTGGTCTCGATGTTTCGAGTGATGATCATCTTCAAATTGGTAACATAATCTGTACGTGTTGCTCGTGATCTTATCTTCTCCTGGGTTAATACTTGTTTATGTCAATGTGGAATTACATACAAAAGTAAGTTAGGGCTTTATTGTAACTTAGTCGATACGCAACCACCTTGATTAGACACCATCTGTGCTTCTGTGCCCTTATTCTTTGTGTTTCGTTCCCACATCAAGGACTGGTTGATCATGTCATCTTTGAAATATTCGTTACAAAATTGTAGATTCGAGTGAATATCACAAACGGTCACTCAACTTTTACCTGTTCAACACTTTGGTCACTTACTTTAGTCACTTCATTAATTTTTTTCATTGAAAAAAATTTATTTGCCACAATATCAATGATATTTTCGACCAACCAATTGTGAAAAATTAAGAAATCTAAATTGGAATGAATGGGAGAAGTGATTAAAGTGAGACAAAATGCTCATTCGGTGACTTAAGTGATTGACAGAGTAATAGTTGAGTAACTGAAGTGATATATTTGAAAGTTGAGTGACCAAAGTGTCGAATGAGTCATAGTTGAGTGACAATTTGTGAAATTCTCCTTAGAAACAAAACAAAGTAAAAGTATTAAGAAATTAAAGGCAAGAAACATATGAAAGTCATAAACCGTTTTGATTATCAATAATATATAAAAGCGAGGATCTAGTCAGTTCATACTAAAAGAAAGGTAGTTAAAAAAACCAGGTATTAATTTTCACAAGGGAGACATTTCCTTTTCACGATATGGTCCAGTACAGTTTTAAGGCCAAATTTGCTTACAGCCTTTATAGCATCTCTAAACCCTTGGCCATAAATTTCGTCTTCTCTGTATTCCATAGAACTCGATATAAAGTCTTTCAGTTTTCTTGTATACTGAACTTGCTTATTGGCCTTGTACAAGGAGTGAATACCACTGTCAGACGACTCAGACCAAAAAAAACAGAGTGAACACCACCGGAACGAAACCACTCCATCCAAATCAACATACCATGGACCTAATTAGGAAACTGATCAGACATAACCCAAATTAACTAGGATTGAGAACGTAATCAACTTGGAATTCCAAACTAGGAAATATAATATTTGAATATTTTGCCACATTTTTTCAGTACTCCTTGCTTATTACGAAGGCATATAATTGTTGTCAGTGTCGACATTTGCTCATAAATGTATCCATATGATTTGTGTTGTCTGTAACTGAATGCCGACGTCTCATAATTACTACCATGTTGCACATGGTTTTGTATTGTAATGAGAGCAACCTGATATCTTTCCCCAGCTAACTGTCAAACCCTAGATATACTACTTGTGACTGGAACAGTAGGTCTATCATCAAGAAAAAGCCAGCCAATTACTGTTCGTACGTATTTGCAGGAATCTATCCATTCATGGATAATAGATTCAAAATTCCAAAGAACTTCTGTTTATTTATAAGATTGATCGAAAGTTTTCTATTATATAACCTCGCTGCTCGGTTTCATACCTTCATAATCTGAGCTTAATTTGCTGACCAAATTAGGTTGATCAGATTGACAAGCTATATTCAAATGAATTGACAAGCTATATGCAAATTACTTCGATGGTTTTCGTATACTCGCTCAAATTGATGTCAAATGATTACACACACATACTCAAGGTCCTATGTTATTAGCCTGTGAATCAGGTTCGTTGATAGAGGCCCGTGAAACATGTCTGGTACGGTACCAAAGTTGATGTAATAACCTCGTTAGAGGAATTGTACGAAACTCGTCGGAGGAATAATACGAACCTCGATAGAGGAATAATACCATCTCGTGAAAGAATCAAAGACAAACATTTCACCCTTCCTTTAGTTTTCTCACCCCTCCCTTTAGCTGTAACGGTCCTCCTCTTGTCGGAGAGCCTGAAAAGATGAAGAATAGTGAGAATGGAATCAGATAATTTCATTGATAGTGAGAACAAGTATTTGTACAGAGAGACTCTTACAAGTATGGAAATAGCTGAATCTAGGATAACTAGCTACAAGTCAGCAATTACATATAAGAAGGCTAATGTTAAGCTAATGTACAGCTATATGCAGATCTTCATGTCTCAGTACGGAATTTATGGAGGATTGATTTCCTAACACTCCCCCTCAAGTTGGAGAGTGGATATCCTGCACTCCCAACTTGCGAATCATAGGAACAAAGATTTCCTTCCCCAAAGGCTTGGTTAATACGTCAGCTAGCTGATGTGCAGAACTGATGAATTTGGTAGAAACAGATCCATCTTGAACCTTGTCTCTAATATAATGACAATCCATCTCGATGTGCCTAGTTCTCTCATGAAAAACTGGGTTGGCTGCAATGTGTAAAGCGGCCTTGTTGTCACAATATAGCGAAGCAGATTCATGATGTGTAAGCCCCAAGTCCTCTAATAAATAACGAAGCCATGTTAATTCACAGCAAGCCCCTGTCATTGCACGGTATTCGGCCTCAGCAGATGAAAGTGAAACCGTTTTCTGTCTCTTTGATCTCCAAGATATCAATGAAGGTCCAAGAAAGATACAATAACCCGTAGTTGACCTCCTAGTGAGTGGGCAACCTGCCCAATCCGAATCACAATAAGCTCTCAACCTAAAGTCACTGTTTGATGAGAAGAAGAGACCTTGTCCAGGTGCACCCTTCAAATAACGAACGACCCGAAGGGCTGCTTCCATATGAAGTTTTCTGGGTTGGTGCATAAACCTACTCAAGACATGTACAGGATATGTGATATCGGGCCTCGAAACAGTCAAATATATCAACCTCCCAACTAATCTTCTATACCTGCCCGGATCCCTGAGCAAATCGCTCTTGTCTGACAACTTCAAACCTTTCTCCATAGGAGTATCAACGGGAGCTGCGCCCAACAGCCCCGCATCTTTGATAATCTCTAATGCGTACTTACGCTGAGATATAAAAATCCCATTTCTAGAAGAAGAAATTTCAATTCCCAGAAAATATTTTAATTCACCAAGATCTTTAAGACGGAAACTGCTATGTAAAAACTTCTTAATCTCAGCAATACTGGTGAGATCATTACCAGTAATCAGTATATCATCCACATAGATTAAGAGGGCAGTAAATGACTTGCCTTGTTTCTTAGTGAACAGGGAGTAGTCAGCTCGCGATTGCACAAAACCAGCTGAACGAATAGCGTCTGAAAATTTAGAGAACCACTGCCGGGAAGCCTGCTTTAAGCCATACAATGACTTATGTAATCGGCAGACTAAGTGCTCCTCCCCCTGTCGCCGAAGCCCGGGCGGTGGAGACATATAAATCTCTTCAGCAAGGTCGCCATGGAGGAAAGCATTGTTGACGTCTAACTGGTGAAGCGTCCATCCACGTGCAGCAGCCAAGGCAAGGAGGCAACGAACCGAAATTATCTTAGCAGTAGGGGAGAAAGTGTCATGATAGTCAACACCCTCCAATTGGGTAAAACCCTTGGCCACCAACCGTGCTTTGTACCTCTCAATGGAACCATCGGACTTGTGTTTAACCTTGTATACCCAACGGCAGCCAATGGGTGTCTTGCCTGGGGGAAGAGAGGTGAGAGTCCAGGTACCGTTAGCCTGCAGGGCGTCTAATTTGGATTGCATCGCATCCCGCCATTCGGGAAGAGCAACAGCCTCGGAATAGGAGCTGGGTTCTGTCACGGCACTGATTTGAGCAACAAAGGTGCAATAGGCAGGCAAATATCTGTGATAGGAAACATAGTTGACCAGGGGATAGCGAGTACCTTTTGACGGACCTGGCAGGAAGGAAGGCGATTGGGGGGAACAAACGTTGGAGCAGACATAGTCATGAAGCTTGGCCGGCGGACCGGTCTGGCGGCTGGAGCGACGGAGGGGGATGGAATCAGGAGCAGGGTTGGGGTCGATGGGAGGGTCGGGTTCGACGGGGAAAAGATCTGTGGGTAGTGGGGTCGGCGGTGATGGCGAAGATGAATCTGGGGCCGGAGATGGAGCTGGAGAAGGGGCCGATTCTACAGGAACAGAGGATGAGGGCGGAGCGACCAAATGCGCAGGAACAGATGAAGCAGGCGGTGGTGTTGGAGAAAGAGAAGGTGTGGGAGCCACCGGCGCCGGTGGTTTAGGTCGACGGGAATAAGTGCGAAGGGTGGTGGGAGGAGGGGACGGCGAGGAAGAAGAAGAAGACGGGGCTGCAGTGGGTGGAGACGCGTGAAAAACAAAGTCAAGGAGAGAGGATGTGGAATGGGTTGGTAATGGAATTGGGCCTGGGTCGTGGGCCAATGGTGAAGGAATGGAGTTGGGCTGAATTGAAGCATATGGAAAAACATTCTCATGAAATTTGACATCCCGGCTAGTAAAGACCTTTTTGGTTGATAAGTCGAATAATTTGAAGGCTTTTTGACCAACAGGGTAACCAATGAACATTGAAGGTATGGCACGATGATCAAATTTGTGAGAAGGGTGAACATTGGTGGCATAGGCTAAGCACCCAAAAACCCGGAGATGAGATAGAGATGGCAGTTTTGAATAAAGTAGTTCGAACGGAGTTTTGAAAGAAAGAGTTGGTGAAGGTAACCGATTGATGATGTGGACAGCGGTGAGAACACACTCTCCCCAAAATTGGGTAGGAAGATGGGCCTGAAATTTGAGAGCACGGGCCACTTGGAGAATATGCCGATGTTTGCGTTCCACAACCCCATTTTGTTGAGGTGTGTAAACACAAGAATGTTGAAAAACAACCCCATTATCTTGAAAAAAAGAACGAAGTGAGATAAATTCACCACCATTGTCACTTCGAAAAGTTTTAATGCGAGAGTCAAATTGAGTGAGAGTGTATGTAAAGAAGCGTTTGAGAAGTGGTTGTGCTTCATCTTTGTGTCGCATTAAAAAAACCTAAGTGAAACGTGTAAAGTCATCAACAATAGTGAGGAAATAAAAAGCACCAGAAAGGGAAGGGTGTCGATAACGACCCCAAATGTCACAATGAATAATCTCAAAAGGTCGTGTAGAAGAAATAGAACTAGTACTGAATGGTAAACGACTTTGCTTAGCCAGAGGGCATATGTGGCAAGCATTATTAGGCTGAATGGAAATATTCAAAAAGTTCTTGGCAATGAAATTTAAACATGAGGATGATATATGGCCTAAGCGATTATGCCAGAGATCAGTGGATGAGATAGTGAGGTTGCAGGCTGGTCGGTTGGTGGAAGGAGTGGTCATAGATTTCTCCGTCGCTAGTGCCACCAAATAGTATAGCCCGTCACGTTGTTCACCCAAACCAATCGTCCTCTTCGTAACCAGATCCTGCAAAATACACCAATAAGGGAAGAATGTTACTGAACAATTCAGACCTCTTGTCAGACGACTAACTGACATTAAATCAACTTTGAATCGTGGCACAGATAATACATCATGTAGATAATATACGGTATTCAAAGGCAAAGACCCTTTTGCAACAATATTCATTTTATCACCACTAGGTAACAACACGGGTGGTAACGAGCTGCTTTTCTTCTGATGCAATAAATGAGATGATGAAGTGATATGATCCGTCGCCCCGCTATCAATAATCCAATTACGGGAAGCGACTTTAGACAAACCTGGCTTTGTAACCGCATTTGCTTTGGAGCTAGACCCCTCATTTTGTTTGTTAAGGATGGACAAAAACTGCTTGAATTGGGCTTCTGATAATGAAACAACTGGGCCTCCTTCATCCTTGTCTAATGCCTCAGATACCTGATTTGCCGATGGAACACCTCTTGAATTAGAGTTATGCTTAGCCTTAGGATGACCCGGTGGGTATCCAATTAATTGATAGCATGTTTGAACCCAATGACCTGCATCTCCACAATAAGAACATTGAGGCCGACCTCTCCCCGAACCACGACGCCGATCACCGTCAAAACGGCGGCCTTCTTGCGCTCTATCTGGGCGAAAATTTGGGCGAGAGTCTTGCTGCCAGTTTGGACGATAGTCAGGCTGCCAGTTTGGACGATCTGATCTCTCGAGTCGTCCTCCTCTAGCTGGGTTCGGATTAGGCTTGCTGTTCCTAACTGCCATAGCCGCACCAGAGCTTGAATCGGTTGAGGGATGAGAGTCACTAATAAGTCGCTGCTTCTCTTCTTGAGTGACGGCAGCGTATGCTTGACGAACGGTTGGAAGAGGATTCATAAGAAGGATTTGCCCGCGTGTTGCACTGTAAGTCTCATTCAAACCCATTAAGAATTGCATCAATTTTTGTTGATCTGCCTGTGCTCCACATGTTGCGTCTGAATACATGGCCAATTCATCCCATAAGCCCTTCAATTTTGTGTAGTAGGTAGAGACAGAGAGTTGTTCTTGTCGTAGGCTAGCAATTTCTCGCTGAATCTCAAAGATGCGAGGTGCATTGCATTGAGAGAATCGCTCACGAAGGTCTTCCCAAACCTCATGAGCAGTAGGATAACAGATGACACTATCCGCAATTTCTGAATTGACAGTATTAACAATCCAAGAGTGAACCATGTCGTTACACCGTGACCAAGTTGCATACCCTTCTGGATCCACTTCTTCTGAAGGAGCCTTGATTGAGCCGTTGACAAATCCGAGCTTGTTCTTGGAGTTTAAGGCCAAAGTCATAGCCCTTTTCCAACCAGAATAATTATCTCCATTCAAGGGTTTGGAGACTAGGACCAATCCCGGATGATCCGAGTGATGAGTGAAATATGGGTTTGAGATGTCAGATTTTGAAGTATCTGATGCGGTTGCTGACTTGGATGGACTAGAACCGTCAACTGACTTGGCGGTCTGAATGTCATCGATGGCCATGATAGCTGACGAATTAAGGGGATGCTACACGAGAGATTATGATGTAGCTAAGAGTCAGGATCTTGTTCCTGCTCTGATACCATGAAAAGATGAAGAATAGTGAGAATGGAATCAGATAATTTCATTGATAGTGAGAACAAGTATTTGTACAGAGAGACTCTTACAAGTATGGAAATAGCTGAATCTAGGATAACTAGCTACAAGTCAGCAATTACATATAAGAAGGCTAATGTTAAGCTAATGTACAGCTATATGCAGATCTTCATGTCTCAGTACGGAATTTATGGAGGATTGATTTCCTAACAGAGCCATCATTCTGTTTCTTTTTTTCGTTTCTCTATCGACCTCTCTCTCTCACTCTCTCTCGTCCGAAAGATACCGAAACAAAGCAAAAATTTCTCCAAGCTATCTTTTCCTCCACAGGCCATCATTCAATGCCGGACAACCTCCAGTGGCATCATCTCAACCTTGCGAAGCTACCTGCAGCGGTTTTGGGTCACGGCACAGTCGGAAACGGCGGCGAAGAGACCGGGTACGTCCAGCCCCGATTTCTTTCCAATTGTGATAACTCGAGCTACAGGCCATCAATCCTCACCAAACTTCATCCTCGAGCTCGCCTCAACTTCCTGAAGCTCCCAGAAGCAGCCTCACACGGCGGCGTGGCCCGAAGCAGTGGCTGCAAGTCAAACCCAATCAAGAACGAAACCGGAGCTATCGATCCAAATATCTTGAGCTACAGGACGTCGTTTTGAGTGATTCTTGAACCAGTGAGCTCGCCTTGAAGTTCTGAACAACTCTTCAGAAGGGATCGAAGCGAGTAGTGGAAGTTTTTACGTCGAACGGGAGCTCGCCGGATTCTGCAAATTTTCCGGCCACCGACGCTTTCGATCAAGATATCTCGAGCTGTAGAGCTTCGTTTTGAGTGATTCTTGAACCAGTGAGTTCGTCTTTAAGTTCTGAACAAGTCTCCTGAAGGAATCGAAGCGAAAGGAGGACATTTTTACGTTGATCGGAGCTTCGCCGGTTTCTGCAAATTCTCGCCGGTTTCTGGAAAAATTCCGGCCACCTCGACTGTTTTAGGTAATTTCAACCACTTCCGGTCATTTTCAGCTTACATGGTAGTTATGAAAGTTGTTAAGCATGATGAGAGGAAGAAGAGCAGCCCGGCCCCGACACCATTGGTGGTGGTCGGCGGCGGCTCTGCCACTAACTCCGGCGGCCCTTTCCGGCCACCTCCGGGGATCAAAAATATGGTTTCTGTACATTTTCAGATTCTATATTTCAATACGATCATTTTGATATATTATACGCAATTTTTGGATATCGTATGATTAAGTTATGAATTTTTAAGTTTAGATCGATTTCGATCGTTAGATTTGTGATCTGTGAAGTTAGGACCGTCAGATGGACTTGTAGTTTTGATATGATGATCTTATGACTGTCCCAGTGGCTTTGTGTGGTCATGGGCGAAGATCCGACCGTTGGATCTTCGTATAAATGCAAAACAGTGATTAGGGAGGCGATTCGTGAGAATCCGTCCGTCGGATTTTCGTATAAATTTGTGAAGATGTTAGTAAGGACGATTCAGGAAGATCCGACCGTTGGATCTTCGTGATGATTTTTGGGGGGTGATCCTAAAGGCGATCCGTGAGGATCCGACCGTTGGATCATCATTTAATTTTGATCCGACCGTTGGATTGTCGTTTGAGTATGTTTTTTTGAGCTATTGGCTAAGTTAAGGTCATGTGTGATTAGGTGATTGACGGTCTCCCTTGGGTGAACGATTTCGGTGTGTATTGTGTTGAATTGAAGACGCAGCGGGAATATCGAGGTGAGTAAATCGCACATGGTTCATTCACGAACCGAAATTCGGTGATTTTATTTAATTGAGAAATTGTGGAAATTGTTTTATGAAAATAAATATTTGTTTTTAATTATATGGACTTGATCGACTACGGTCCATAGGTAAGTAAAATGTATTTAAACTATAAAAATGAATTTCTAGATTTTATTGCATGTGAACTATAGTTGGTATTAGTGGTCACTCTTGTGTGGGTGACTACGTATATATATATTTACGTGGAATATATATTGGATGGTGTAATTTACTGAGTTATATTTTGAGCATTACCCTTTGGAATATGTGATTTATCTTAGATGTTGTGTTGTCTATGATAATGGGTAATTGAGTAAAGTGCGATAGTTGAGTCGTTGAGATGAATTAAATGAGGAGTCGAGTGAATTGAGAAAAGCAGTCATTCGTAAGGTGAACCTTGGCCCAGGTGACACTTTATGATACAGTTAGAGCTCTAGTCTGTCTGCCATCATACTGCTTGGGGGATAAACGAGTTATCATATGCCCTTGGGTATGACATGACATACTGAATGGGGTGATTAATATAATTAATCATAAGCCTGTAAGTATGATATACTGAATGGGGTGATTAATCTAATTAATCATAAGCCTGTAAGTATAATATACTGCATGGGATGATTTATATAAATAAATCATAAGCCTGTGAGTATATATTGAGTAAACAGTTGTTTGTTTTTGAGTAGTCATGTTGAGATGTGAGTTGATTGATGCTTGAAGTGACGTTGTACACTTCAATTATTATGCAAAGAAAATACTTGAGTTAAATTTATGCTTGAGTTGATTTGGTTACTTTAAATCGTGCAATCCTTTCATTTACTCATACGAGCTGTCAAAAGCTTACCGGGTTTGTGTTGTTGCAATCCCGGTACACTATTCAAATTGTGTAGCGGGTAATCCTACAGGTCAGGAGAATCAGGACGGTGATCGTGCGGGTTAGAGTATTTGTTATAGTTTTACAGCATTTGTAATAGTGAGGTGAGTTAAGCTCATTGAGCCTTACAATTTGATTTGGTGAGAGTGTGTTGTAATAATTAACTTGAGGATTTGATTTATTGTAATATTGAGAGGTGTGAAGTGTGGTTGTTTGTGAGAAAAAAATTCAGGACGTTAATTGTAATTGTTATTATTCATGTTTCGGATTTGAATTGATTATTCAAAATTCGGGGCGTGACAGTTTGGTATCAGAGCGTAAGGTACATATTTGGTGATAATCAATACTTCCCGAGTGATGGCCCGTCTGCAGCGGATCCCCATCATATACTCTTCGGTATTGGTATAATCATTGGGTATGTCTTAGTATGGGGTCTAGACAGCGTGTATGTCCGTAGGACGGTAGAGTTGCCTTCTAAGTTCGTATTAGAATAAGTTTAGTTTCCGCGAGTTGTGATCTTCGAGGAATGGAAACCTCCGGATTTAACTCTGATGAGTCAGTGAGGATTGTTTATGGAAATGAGTTTCCTTTTGTATGTAGAAGTGTTTGGTTGAAGGCATGGTGTGGACCTATGCTCGTATCTGATGTGGATACGAGTATTAATTGATAGTAATTTTGCCTTCTTAAGTTGGACATACAGATGCATTTGAATAGATTCTAGACTCATGTGGAGTTGTGAGTAGTGTTGCGGTTAGGGAAGAAATTATTGTGGTTAATTCTTCCATGTGCTTGTAAGTTGTTGAGCAGAGTTTGAGGTGCGAGAACGGAGTTTGATCTCGTGTTTGAGTGATTGAGACGAACGACTATATATTTGAGTTCTCTCCGAGTACCTAAAATCTTAAGGGCTATTTGAAGTGGGACTAGTGGTAGTTTTAGTATTTCTAAATTTAAATCGAGATCCGAGGAACATGTTTTGTATACGTGGTTGATGTTGCGAGCATCATTTTGATTGATATTTTGCGTTTCACAAAGACAACTGGATTGGAAATTCTCCGTTTGGACACCTTGATCTGTTGACCTGACTATGACTTGTGGACATAGTTTTATTTAAGTGAAGGAAATTGATTTTGTGAACTAGTTTTCTTAAGTTTTGGATCGTAGTATGGAGTTGGACTGAAGTGAATTTGAGGTTGTTTGTGTTTTAAGTTTAAGTAGGCAGGACACTTAAAGTTTTGAAATGGAGTTTGATCTTGGTCGGTAAATAATGGGGAGATTTAGAGTCAACTCTCTGTAAATGTTATTAGATGAGGGTGTGTTTCTGTGGTGATGGATTTTAGGAGAAATGGTTAAGTGCAATTTTGGGTATTGATTGTAGTGACATTGTTGGGTATCCATAGTGGTTCAAGTGAATTACTATGCGATATGGAGTTTGATTCGGTTTCTAAATCGTAAATTCATAGGGTATGAATTGTGGTAAGTTTAATGGAGCAATTAATAGAGGAAATGGTTGAGATTTTATAAGATTTGTAAGAGTAACTCTAAAGACGTGGGTTTTTCCTAGCTAACTCAGGATGTGTTTAGCTTTATAAATCCCTAATCCTATCGATGAAATTGTTTGTGTTTGGTTTGACTCAGAGGATACTAGCTAGACCTCGATGCGACTTAATTGATTGTTGGATTCTTTTTGAGTGATTGTTTTTATTGCATCATTATGAAAGATGTGTGCAGTAGAGTTGTTTATGGTTTTGAAAATAGTATTGGGTGACCAAGGTTCGATCCTTGGTGTTGTTGTTGGTTAAACAAAAAGAAAAGAAAACATGCACACCATCTTATTGATTTAATATTACAAAAAGGAAATTGGAACTACGCTATACTAAGCCTAATCAGTAGCTCCGGATGGGTTGAGGCTGAGCTCAAGAGAAACTGGAGATCCACGGTTGTAACCGCCTGCGCCACCGAAATAGTAATCATATGCGCTACCTTCCTCGGAAGTAGTCTTCGGGTTACCATAGACGTCCTCGCCATGCACGGGGAACAGAGGAAGAGTTTCAAACTCCTGGCGAACTCCTCCTCGTTGTTCCATGGAAGATTGTCCTCCTGTTGTGCCAAAAGAGTTGTACTGGTATTAGTATTGAAGGGTGAGGAAGATTATGAAACAAAATTTAAATCAAGAAATCCTTCATTACCAGTAGAATCGGTGGAACCAAAGTTGAGATTAATGGATCTACCATCATCAGTAGAACCAGTGGACCCAAAATTGATGTCAATGGATCCACCAGCTGGCCCAAAATTGATGTCGATGGATCCACCAGCACCAGTAGAACCAGTGGACCCAAAATTGAGATCAATGGATCCACCAGTACCAGGAGAACTAGTTCCCATGGGCACTTGAGCAGCCTGATTACACCTCTTCATCTGCTTCTCTCGAGCCCTGACGTTCTGGAACCAAAAGTAAATGTTCTTGCCCTCAACCTGTCCATACTGTTGCAGCTGGAGACAGATCTCGTGAATATGCTCTGTAGTTGGGGTCTTAACTCCCTTGTCGTAGTAAAGATCCTTGAGGATTCTTATTTGATCTGGAGTAGGAATCCACCTGGTACGGCTTCGCCAGAAATCCGTGTTGGCACTACTCCCGGCTGCTTGGTTGTTTCCTACATCCTCGATTTGTTGCTGGGTTTGTAGCTCCATTAGTTGCAGAGTTCGTGGTTCCATGGTGATGAGTTGAGAGGAAGTGTAAATTGAAGAACGAAGTTGTTGAGTGTTTGTGGGAGATTGACCTTAGAAGGATTAAGGTTGATGAAGGGGTGTTGGAGATCTGAAAGTTCAGAGAAAAGAAGAGATTGAATCTACCAGATGGAAGAGAAGATCGGGAGGAGAAGGATTGAAATTGATGAAGAAAGGATTTGAGTTTCGAGAGGAAGGCTGAAGAGTTTGAGAGAGAATGGCTGGGGAAAATTTCTTTTCTTTGGTGTGAACAGTTTTTCTCCAGAATGCACCTATTTATAGAACAAGGTGAGCAGATCTCCACCGTTGGATGGGCGATCTCTGAGATTCAATCTACGCGTTGGATTAAAGTCACCCGAAAACACGGAAAAGCTGTTGGCGCGTGGAGAGCGTGTAAGGGGACCGAGCGAATCTCGAGACGCTGTGGCAGACAGCTTTCGCCGAAAGTGATCTGCTTTCCTTAAATCACGGAAGAGACGTGTCGTGGCACGTGGAGTGTACCGACAGTTTGTTTTTATTCTATCGCTTATGATAGAATAAATAAAAGGAGTTGCATGGATAGTAACGAGAGCAGCTGGTGCTCTAGTGGTTGAAGAGCAAAGCTCTTGTACAAGAGGTCAGAGGTTCGACCCTTGCCTCTCGTTTATTTTTATTATGTTCGCTTATGACATAATAAGTATAACATTTGTACACGTTATATTAAGCACAGCTTGTGCTCCAGTGGTTGGGGACAAAGGTTTCGTACAGCAGGTTGAGGTTTCGAACCTTGCCTCCCCCGTTATTTTATTTATGTCGCTTATAACATAATAAATATAACACGTGAGCATATATTAATGAAGGCAGCTCTTGCTTCAGTGGTTGGAAGCAAAACCTTCGTGTTCGAGGTCGGGAGTTCGAACCTTACCTCCTACAAATATTTTTGGATTTCGTATATGCTTGATATACGGACGCATATACGGTATGTACGGTATACATACGTATATACGGTTTGTACGGTATGCATACATATATACGGTTTGTACGGTATACATATGTATATACGGTCTATACGGTATGCATACATATATACGGTATACCTACGGTATGTACAATTTCATACCGTAGTCGAGCTGAAAGTTGGTGGGCCGATTGGTAGGCCCAAATAGTAAGCCCAATTGTTCGGCCCGATTGGTAGGCCCAAATAGTAAGCCCAATTGTTCGGCCCGATTGGTAGGCCCAAATAGTAAGCCCAATTGTTCGGCCCGATTGGTAGGCCCAAATAGTAAGCCCAATTGTTCGGCCCGATTGGTAGGCCCAAATAGTAAGCCCAATTGTTCGGCCCGATTGGTAGGCCCAAATAGTAAGCCCAATTGTTCGACCCGATTGGTAGGCCCAAATAGTAAGCCCAATTGTTCGGCCCGAATGGTAGGCCCAAATGTTAAACCCAATTTGGTTCGGGCCGGTTCGAAATGTGGATGGTTCGGTTTCTTCAGCCCAATTGGCCAGCCCTAATGCTTAGCCCAAGGAATGAGCAAGCCCAAGCCATCATCACTGTTGAGTGAACGTGTGCTAGTGGACCCTCCCAAGTCCATAAGGAATAAGAAGACGTTGTGGAGGTGTTTAAAAAAATTTGGTTTTAAAGAAGCAATATTATGTGATGATCTATGAGATGATCTATGTGAAGATCTATGTGATGATCTATGTGATGATCCACGTAATGATTTTGTGTAATTGATGTGGAATGATGTTGAGCAGTTGTTTTGTGAATTTACATCGTGATGAAAGGATTTAGTGGCCATAGGAATGTATTTTTATACAAAGGGCTGTGGCTTTGTAGATTACTACAGTTTTGGGAAAGATGGAGATTCGATGGTTAGGTTAACCGTAATCGAGAGCAATTAACTTGTGCTTGAATTTCGGGACGAAATTCCTTTAAGGGGGGTAGATTGTAATAACCTCGTTAGAGGAATTGTACGAAACTCGTCGGAGGAATAATACGAACCTCGATAGAGGAATAATACCATCTCGTGAAAGAATCAAAGACAAACATTTCACCCTTCCTTTAGTTTTCTCACCCCTCCCTTTAGTTGTAACGGTCCTCCTCTTGTCGGAGAGCCATCATTCTGTTTCTTTTTTTCGTTTCTCTATCGACCTCTCTCTCTCACTCTCTCTCGTCCGAAAGATACCGAAACAAAGCAAAAATTTCTCCAAGCTCTCTTTTCCTCCACAGGCCATCATTCAATGCCGGACAACCTCCAGTGGCATCATCTCAACCTTGCGAAGCTACCTGCAGCGGTTTTGGGTCACGGCACAGTCGGAAACGGCGGCGAAGAGACCGGGTACGTCCAGCCCCGATTTCTTTCCAATTGTGATAACTCGAGCTACAGGCCATCAATCCTCACCAAACTTCATCCTCGAGCTCGCCTCAACTTCCTGAAGCTCCCAGAAGCAGCCTCACACGGCGGCGTGGCCCGAAGCAGTGGCTGCAAGTCAAACCCAATCAAGAACGAAACCGGAGCTATCGATCCAAATATATTGAGCTACAGGACGTCGTTTTGAGTGATTCTTGAACCAGTGAGCTCGCCTTGAAGTTCTGAACAACTCTTCAGAAGGGATCGAAGCGAGTAGTGGAAGTTTTTACGTCGAACGGGAGCTCGCCGGATTCTGCAAATTTTCCGGCCACCGACGCTTTCGATCAAGATATCTCGAGCTGTAGAGCTTCGTTTTGAGTGATTCTTGAACCAGTGAGTTCGTCTTTAAGTTCTGAACAAGTCTCCTGAAGGAATCGAAGCGAAAGGAGGACATTTTTACGTTGATCGGAGCTTCGCCGGTTTCTGCAAATTCTCGCCGGTTTCTGGAAAAATTCCGGCCACCTCGACTGTTTTAGGTAATTTCAACCACTTCCGGTCATTTTCAGCTTACATGGTAGTTATGAAAGTTGTTAAGCATGATGAGAGGAAGAAGAGCAGCCCGGCCCCGACACCATTGGTGGTGGTCGGCGGCGGCTCTGCCACTAACTCCGGCGGCCCTTTCCGGCCACCTCCGGGGATCAAAAATATGGTTTCTGTACATTTTCAGATTCTATATTTCAATACGATCATTTTGATATATTATACGCAATTTTTGGATATCGTATGATTAAGTTATGAATTTTTAAGTTTAGATCGATTTCGATCGTTAGATTTGTGATCTGTGAAGTTAGGACCGTCAGATGGACTTGTAGTTTTGATATGATGATCTTATGACTGTCCCAGTGGCTTTGTGTGGTCATGGGCGAAGATCCGACCGTTGGATCTTCGTATAAATGCAAAACAGTGATTAGGGAGGCGATTCGTGAGAATCCGTCCGTCGGATTTTCGTATAAATTTGTGAAGATGTTAGTAAGGACGATTCAGGAAGATCCGACCGTTGGATCTTCGTGATGATTTTTGGGGGGTGATCCTAAAGGCGATCCGTGAGGATCCGACCGTTGGATCATCATTTAATTTTGATCCGACCGTTGGATTGTCGTTTGAGTATGTTTTTTTGAGCTATTGGCTAAGTTAAGGTCATGTGTGATTAGGTGATTGACGGTCTCCCTTGGGTGAACGATTTCGGTGTGTATTGTGTTGAATTGAAGACGCAGCGGGAATATCGAGGTGAGTAAATCGCACATGGTTCATTCACGAACCGAAATTCGGTGATTTTATTTAATTGAGAAATTGTGGAAATTGTTTTATGAAAATAAATATTTGTTTTTAATTATATGGACTTGATCGACTACGGTCCATAGGTAAGTAAAATGTATTTAAACTATAAAAATGAATTTCTAGATTTTATTGCATGTGAACTATAGTTGGTATTAGTGGTCACTCTTGTGTGGGTGACTACGTATATATATATTTACGTGGAATATATATTGGATGGTGTAATTTACTGAGTTATATTTTGAGCATTACCCTTTGGAATATGTGATTTATCTTAGATGTTGTGTTGTCTATGATAATGGGTAATTGAGTAAAGTGCGATAGTTGAGTCGTTGAGATGAATTAAATGAGGAGTCGAGTGAATTGAGAAAAGCAGTCATTCGTAAGGTGAACCTTGGCCCAGGTGACACTTTACGATACAGTTAGAGCTCTAGTCTGTCTGCCATCATACTGCTTGGGGGATAAACGAGTTATCATATGCCCTTGGGTATGACATGACATACTGAATGGGGTGATTAATATAATTAATCATAAGCCTGTAAGTATGATATACTGAATGGGGTGATTAATCTAATTAATCATAAGCCTGTAAGTATAATATACTGCATGGGATGATTTATATAAATAAATCATAAGCCTGTGAGTATATATTGAGTAAACAGTTGTTTGTTTTTGAGTAGTCATGTTGAGATGTGAGTTGATTGATGCTTGAAGTGACGTTGTACACTTCAATTATTATGCAAAGAAAATACTTGAGTTAAATTTATGCTTGAGTTGATTTGGTTACTTTAAATCGTGCAATCCTTTCATTTACTCATACGAGCTGTCAAAAGCTTACCGGGTTTGTGTTGTTGCAATCCCGGTACACTATTCAAATTGTGTAGCGGGTAATCCTACAGGTCAGGAGAATCAGGACGGTGATCGTGCGGGTTAGAGTATTTGTTATAGTTTTACAGCATTTGTAATAGTGAGGTGAGTTAAGCTCATTGAGCCTTACAATTTGATTTGGTGAGAGTGTGTTGTAATAATTAACTTGAGGATTTGATTTATTGTAATATTGAGAGGTGTGAAGTGTGGTTGTTTGTGAGAAAAAAATTCAGGACGTTAATTGTAATTGTTATTATTCATGTTTCGGATTTGAATTAATTATTCAAAATTCGGGGCGTGACAGTTGAAATTAGGATTTAAGGTCCCTAATTGAGTGAAATTAGGATTTAGGGTCCCTAATTTTGTATATATATTGAATGCCAACCATTCAACCACCAGCATGCATTTAGTCAGAATGTAAAAATTAGATGGAAAACTCATCTGACATGTTAAAAATTGAAGCAACATACCTCAGATGTTTTGGAAATTGGATACTGCAGTTTGATCAGAACCTATTATTAATTGTTCATGACGTGCATTCCAAACATATAAACTAGCAAGGGGAAAAACCATTTAGTTTAGGAAAGTAATTAAATAGAAGCAGAAATGTCAAGAAGGGGAATGTCATCTATATATAAGAACACACACACACACATATTGTTAATTAGTTAATAAGGAAGGAAACCATGATATAAGAAAGATGAGGTCTCCATCAGAAACAGAAGCTTAGGCACGTGGAATCAGTGACCAAGTCTCTTTGAGACTCGTGTATTTTATGCACAACACACGCTATTTGCACTTCCCCCTTGACACCCAAATTGTTTAAAACTTTAAACTAATTAACCACCTCATTGCCTACCTTGCTTGATCCATTACCAGGATACAATCGGATGTTGTTGACTATGCATAAATTCTTGTAGATCCAATTATACTCATTTTATTCGAACATCTGTATGGATTATCTTTCACACAGATACTAGTGGATTTTTAAAAATCTGTATGAGTTTCCTCTTTACTAATAGTGCATGCTTTGACTGCATTTATGGTTTAAGATTAAGTTTATGGAAAAATTTAATTTCTGTGCAAAATTCTCAACCAGCAGAAAATGCAAGACAAGTATGTAATCAATTTAGGTCTTGCGGACTACGGTTTAAATGGAGAGATTTTTCAAACTGTGTTGTTTTTATCGTATAGAACCATGCGAGCCATTTATGCCAACTCTGCAAATCCGTTTTATAAACAAATAGTTAAGCCACATAGATCAATGGAAACAACAGACACAAGCACACACACGCTGGGGAAGTTGGCAAGTCATTTTCGTAACCATCTTATTGTAATGAAAATTTTGATTGTTGTAAGACCACAGGTTTTTAGAAGTAATTTAAGTGTGTGGACTGCATCAGCTTTGAATAACTTAATGATGCTGAGGTGAACGATGAAAATGACGGCTGTTTAGATATATATGAATGTCATGATCTATAAAATTTCTAAGCAATTTAGTCCCAGCAATTCAATTCAATTCAGCAAACTAATCAATCTCAAATCTCATCATGTTGGCTTTATCTCCTCCTCTGTTTTCAACAATTGGATGGCCCTTGGAGGATTATCCCATAAGTCATGACCACAACAACTATTTCTCAGCAGAATCATCGTTTCTTCATTTTCCTACAACTCAGCAGCCACAGTTTGATCAGCTTGATCACTCTACGCCATCCACCGCAATCAGCGGTGAGTCCAATATTTCTTCAATGGCTAAGAAGCTTAACCACAATGCCAGTGAGCGTGACCGCCGCAAGAAGATCAACAACTTGTACTCATCACTACGTTCACTCGTTCCTGCAGATCATGCGGTATGATTAGATTCCTTTCCTATACCCTCAAATTAACTAGTGTTTCTAAAACATGTAAAAAATAAGCCAAAAGGTATGGTTTTAGAGCATTACATACACACAGTTTGTTCGTATCATTTTTGTAGTAACTTGGTAAGTATTGAATCCTACTTACACTCCACAAATATTTTTTCTAATACAGAAAAAATTAAGCATTCCAGCCACAGTTTCGCGGGTGCTGAAATACATTCCAGAGCTCCAGCAGCAAGTGGAGGGACTAATTCAAAAAAGGGACGAGCTTTTGTCGAAAATTTCTCAGCAAGAAAATGTAGTACTATTACAAGAGGAAAAGCAAGTAAAAAGCACAGCTCGGGGGAGTCGGAGCTCATTATCTGCTGTTTCAACAACTCGTCTTAGTGATAGTGAAGTTACCATTCAAATATCCATCATTAAGTCCTCCCACAATTTCATATCTCGGATCTTGCAAAGTTTGGAGGAGGATGGGCTTGAATTACTGAATGCTTCTTCCTTTGAGTCCTCTGGAGGGAGAATCTTCTATAATTTACATCTCCAGGTACTTTTTTTCTCCCGGTACTCTCATTCATTTGTTTATACAAAGTTACAAACTAATAAGTAACTGATCATTTACGTTTTAATATATACATTTTCTACAGGTAGATATGTTCTGTAGGTTGGAATGCGAGAATTTAAGAGAGAAACTCATGTCCTTCTGTGCATGAGAAAAAGTAATTCCAGGGGATTTTCTAATGAATTAATGTGTTACCACCTACCACATTGGTGCTTCGTCTATCCATATTGAAGTGAAACAAGCACTTATCCAGAGAATATCAACCATTAAACATGGCATGAATTCATGGAGAGAATTTATGACCAATTAAGCTATACTAAGAAGAAGAGGATGAAGTTTAGTAGTAAGTCGAGTTGGGAAGTAATGTTTTTGTGTATCATATAAAATGGCACAATGTAGATAAATGCAATTAACTAGTCTTTCCTCTTTCAAACATTATAACCCTAATGATTCATGAAAATAATGAAGTTAAAAAAAACCAGACAAACATCATAACCCTAAAATCTGTTCCTTGGGTGACAAATTAAATCCTAATGGGAAAGAAAAACAGAACAAAGTTCAAAATTTGAACAAGCTAGATACACTGATTCTTGGAAAGTCTTGTGAATCTCACAAAAGAAAAGGCTAGGAAGATTGTGTCCAGGATCTGGTAATCTAAGCGCTAATTTGATATGAAACTCTATGAGACGACAAAAATGGACACTGACTTCATGATCAAAGAGGATGTAATCTAACTTTTGTCAGTGACTGAGAGAAATGGCAATGCTAGCTATTCCTACTCCCCGGTCTTGCATTATCATTTTGCATTGAAAATAATAAAATACTGATTTTGAAGTGAAGAATGACAAACTCAGTGTGAGAATAGCAGTGTTGTCATGTGAAAAAAACAATTTTCCAGCCATTGCAATCGTGTTATTTGAATTCCTCCGGCAGATATCTGTGGGAGTGCAAATTAAAAGGGAAGCGTTGTGGCGCTTCCCTTTCCGAACTCGTTTTATATGATATATGACATTGACATGGACATGATTGTTAAACAAAAAAAAAAAAAAGATTCCGACATGTGTATCTACGGAATGGTAGCTTCAAAGTTGCTTTTACTGCTATATCCGCGAAATTTTTTTTTTATACACGGTGGTGCAAGTCAATCTACATACAACAAATATGCAATTTCAACCATGCATATGTGGGATCAGTTATTTATCACTCAAAATCGTCCAATCTCAGTGGTATGTGAAGTCAAACGCCGTGTACTGAAGACCTTCCACTATCTTCAGAGTTATTCTACGTATTGCTTGACGTAAAACAGATAGTGGATTTGTTTATGTCTTTTGCTGAATCTTTTTCATGGCTCGATTGATACTTTGATAAGCCAATGATTTTATTCCGTGGTTCAAAATACAGTTAATTAACCAACATGAAACTGCACAAAGAGTTAAGAAACTCTACAACGTTACAAAGAACTTCAGGACACTCAAAAGAATCGACATGATATGCCTAATTGATTGGAATTGAGAAAATTTTGTCCCTATTGTTATAAACATATGATTTACGGGGAGATAAAGAAATGGATCAAACCGGTCACTCGTGTGTCAGTCTTCCGTTCCAAGGAAGGTCAAAAATGACTAGTAAGGGAAAATCCTTAGGGTCATTTTTCGGTCGCATTTCCACATCTCGACCGTTCAGTTTTTAGGTACTAATGTATAGATCATCTCCACAAAATTTCAACCAAATTGATGGTCGTTCAGGCATTGATAACTGCCTTAAAGCTAGTACGGTTTAGGTTGGACAGATTCAGTTCGTCCACTGGTTTAAGTGAGTTAGATACCTTAAAGATCATCAATTTGGGTGAAATTTTGCATAGATGATCTATACATTAGTAACTAAAAACTGAATGGACGAGATGTGAATATGAGACCAAAAAGTGACCCTAAACCCTAATCTCGCTCTGAAATTTCAAAGCGAGGCCTCGCTCTGGATAAAATCTTTATATATATATATTGTTAATTAGTTTGCTAATTGGTTGATAAGCTTTGGAAGGAAACCATGAATTAATGTAATGAAATAAAAGAGATGAGGTCTCCATCAGAAACAGAGCTTAGGCACGTGGAATCAGTGATCAAGTCTCTCCCAAACTCGTGTATTTTATGCACGACACACGCTATCTGCACTTCCACCCCCTTGGCACCCAAATTGTCATTGCCTGCCTTGCTTGATCCATTACCATGATACATTAATCGGAATGTTGTTGCCCATTCACTTTACAATTATTTATTTAAATTCTTGTCATTTCATTCGCATATCTGTACGAATTGTTTTTCACACAGACATTCGCCGCCTGTTTAGCTAGTAGTTGCATGCTTTGACTGGGTTTAGGGTTTAAGATTTAATTTCTGCGCAAAATTCTCAGCCAACAGAAAATGCATGACAAGCACTTAATCAATTTAGGTCTTGCGGACTATGGTTTAAATGGAGTCTGGAGAGGTTGTTCAAATGATCATATAAAACCACGCGAGCCATTTTTGCCAACTCGATCTGCAAAACCGTTTTATAAACAATAGTAATTAAGCCACATAGATCTATGGAAACAACAGACACGAGCACACACACGCTGGGGAAGTTGGCAAGTCATTTTCGTAACCATCTCATTGTAATGAAAATTTTGATTGTTTTAAGACCAACAGGTTTTTACTACTAGTATAAGTGTATGGACTCCATCAGCTTTGAATAACTTAATGATACTGAGGTGAACCATGAAAATGACGGCTATTTGTATACATATGACTGCCATGATCTACTAAATTTATATAGCAAATCAGTCCCAGCAATTCAATTCAATTCAGCAAACTAATCAATCTCAAATCTCATCATGTTGGCTTTATCTCCTCCTCTGTTTTCAACAATTGGATGGCCCTTGGAGGATCATCCCATAAGTCATGACCACAACAACTATTTCTCAGCAGAATCATCGCTTCCTCATTTTCCTACAACTCTGCAGCCACAGTTTGATCAGCTTGATCACTCTACGCCATCCACTGCAATCAGCGGCGAGTCCAACATTTCTTCAGTGGATAAGAAGCTTAACCACAATGCTAGTGAGCGTGACCGCCGCAAGAAGATCAACAACTTGTACTCATCACTACGTTCACTGGTTCCCGCAGATCACGCGGTATGAATAGATTTCTTTCCTATACCCTCAAATTAATTAACTAGTGTTTCTTAAACATGTTAAAAAGAAGCCTAAAGGTATGGTTTTAGAGCATTACATACACACAGTTTAATTTGGTCGTATCATTTTTCTAGTAACTTGGTAAGTATTGAATCCTGCTAACACTTCACAAATATTTTTTCTAATACAGAAAAGATTAAGCATTCCAGCCACAGTTTCGCGAGTGCTGAAATACATTCCAGAGCTCCAGCAGCAAGTGGAGGGACTAATTCAAAAAAGAGACGAGCTTTTATCGAAAATTTCTATGCAAGAAAATGTAATTTTGAAAGAGGAAAAGAAAGTAAAAAGCACAGCTCGGAGGAATCGGAGCTCATTATCAGCTGTTTCAACAACTCGTCTTAGTGATAGTGAAGTTGCAATTCAAATATCCACAATTAAGTCCTCCCACAATTTCGTCTCTCGGATTTTGCATAGTCTGGAGGAGGATGGGCTTGAAATACTAAATGCTTCTTCCTTTGAGTCCTCTGGAGGGAGGGTCTTCTATAATTTACATTTCCAGGTAATTTTTTTTTCCCCGAACTCTCATTCGTTTGTTTATACAAACAAACTAGAAGTAGTGGATCGTTTACGTTTTCAAATTTGCATTTTCTACAGGTAGATATGTTCTATAGGTTGGAATGCGAGAATTTAAGCGAGAGGCTCATGTCCTTCTATGCATGAGAAAAACTGAAAAATTAATTCCAGAGGACTTTCTAATAAATTAATGTGTTACTACTTACCACATTGGTGCTTCGTCTATCCACATATTGAAGTGAAGCAAGCACTTACGCAGAGAACACCGACCATTAAACATGCCATGAATACATGGAGATCGAGATTGCGCTATTAAGCTATATTAGGAAAAAGAGGATGAAGTTTAGTAGTAAGTCGAGTTTGGAAATAATGTGTTTGTGTATCATGTAAAGTGGCGCATGTTAATTCTATATGATGCATCAACCAACACATCAAACACAAGATCATATCATACAACACATACACAATATGAATTAAACCAGCTGCACAACATCCACACATAAACTGCAGAATAGCTTTCCTAATGGAACTAGTACTCCACCTGCATCATTGGCGCTCTGGATCCCTGCAGAAACAACTTGACCAAGGTTAGACATCTTGAGCAACGGGAAACGAGAATGAATAGTAGCAAAACTAGAGCAGAAAGCCTTCTGTATGTCAACACCAAAAGCTTCAGAATGGGGCTGAACAAAATGCTTGACAACGGTGATGAATACAGGGACTTCGCTCCCTATTTATATTGGCCAATAAACCCGAGCTAGACTCATCCCATAAGGAGTCCAATACTTGCTTCATGTTTATCTTGATAGGAGACTTAGAATCTATCACAAATACTTAATGTAATTCAGGTTGATTACAAATGAGTTCCCTACTTCTACTAGGAGATATACACCCACGTAGATAACTGGAATTAGAGTTATATTCATGTACTTCTTGTTATTTACATAGGATTAAATCAACTGGTTTTATCTCAATGTGATTTAGATAATGTTAAGTCCACATATTCTAACATTCTCCCACTTGGACTAACATTGTCTGTACACAACACAACTGAACCAATAATCCCATATAGACAACAAACTGAAGTGTGCACTGAAATACACAAAAACTCATAGCTCATTCAGCTTGGTCAATTTGCAGAAAATAATGCAGAACCTCAAACCAATTTTGATTAAATAACCAGACTGATTAAAGATCACTAACATCAAATACTGCAATCACATAAGCTCAAAGTGATAATAAGAGCAAAATTTGGATAAGTATATCTACCTGCAAAATCCAATGCTCACAGTCCAACAGAATGATTTTGACAATTCAAAATCTTGACAGCAAAAACTAAAACACTAGTGAACTGGTATTTGCTTAACTGAAAACTGAAACTGAACCTGCAAAATTCTTCAATGCAGAAAAGTTCACTTGATAACACACATTTATATTTTAAAGTTCAAAAACTGTAATTTGCAAGACTTCAGAAATTAAAATAATGCTAAAACAAAAGAACACATATATGAAATACCTTATTTTATTCAAAAAATGCAGTATCAAAGATTACAAGCAAAAACTAAAATCGATAATGACTGAACCAAGAATCCTATTACAAAATAAATTCTAAAAATTAAAATTTGGCTCCCACTGAACTCAAGCCTCCAAACCAGATAGAATTCCCATGTTCTTGGTATGCTTCTGAAAACTTGTAACTGATAATGCTTTAGTAAAAGGATCTGCAAGTTGTGATTCAGTGTCAATATTCAAAACATTTATCTCACCATGTTTCACTCTTTCTTTAACACTATAGAATTTTAAGTCTGTGTTTAGAGTTGTTGGACCTTTTACTGTTTTTACCAAAAAATACTGCAGCCTCATTATCACAAAATATTTTCAATGCATCTGAACCAATTGAACTTAATACTTTAGTATGCAATAGAAAATTTTTGATCCACAAGCCTTCACAGACTCCTTCATAAATGGCTATGAACTCAGCCTGCATAGTGGAGGTTGAAATCAATGACTGTTTCATGGTTTTCCATGCAACAGCCCCTCCTGCAAGCATGAAGACATAACCTGATGTGGACTTTTTAGAATCCGGATAATGGCCTGCAAAATCTGAATCAGTATAGCCAACAAGTTCAAGCTTCTTAACTTTTCTGTAAACCAACATGTGAGATTTTGTTTTCTGCAGATATCTAAGTACTTTCTTTCCTGCAACCCAGTGCTCATGACTAGGATTAGACTGAAACCTAGATAGAATTCCAACTGCAAATGATAAATCAGGTCTAGTGCAGACCTGTGCATGCATTAGGCTACCAATTAACCTAGCATAAGGCTTGCTTTCCATATCAGACATCTTCTCCCCATTTTTAGAATTTTTGTTTTTAGACAGTTTGTCACCTTTGGTCATAGGAGCATCACCTGATGCACAAGACTCCATTCCAAATCTCTTTAACACTTTTGTGATGTAATTGTGTTGAGATAAGCCTAATAAGCCTTGTGCCCTGTCTCTCTTAATCTCAATTCCTAAAACATAGGATGCCTCACCCAAATCTTTCATGTCGAAGTTTTTAGACAGAAAAGCTTTGGTATCTTTAAGCAATTTTATGTCAGTGCTAGCTAAAAGAATATCATCTACATACAGTATAAGAAGAATAAAATTTTTCCCAACTGTCTTAATGTACACACATTCATCTACAATATTTTCTGAAAAGCCAAAAGATGAAATCACTGAATCAAACTTCTTATACCATTGTCTAGAAGCCTGCTTAAGTCCATAAATTGATCTTTTCAGTTTGCATACATGATCTTCTTTTCCTATTTTCACAAAACCTTCAGGTTGTTTCATATATATGACCTCATCTAACTCTCCATTCAAAAAGGCTGTTTTCACATCCATTTGATGCAGCTCCATATTATAATGAGCTACTAGAGCCATTATAATCCTAAATGAATCTTTAGTTGAAACTGGAGAGAATGTTTCTGTATAGTCTATGCCTTCCTTTTGTGTAAAACCCTTAGCTACTAGCCTGGCTTTATGCCTTTCTATATTACCATTTGCATCTCTCTTTGTCTTAAACACCCACTTGCAGCCTATTGGTTTTTGGTTTAGGTTTGGTCTGACTAGTTCCCATACTGAATTTTGCTTCATTGACTCGATCTCAGCCTTCATGGCCTTCTGCCATTCTTCAACTTCATGGCTCTCAATAGCTTGCTTGAAACTTGAAGGATCATTATCTTCACCTAGGATATCAGTTTCTTGCAGGTACACTACAAAATCACTATCTTCCCCATATACTGGTCTTCTCTCTCTCTGAGATCTCCTAGGCTGAGGTGGAATTTGTTCTTCTGCAGGGTTATTTTCTAAATGGATATCATTCATAGGTTCATCTGCATGAGGTTCTAAGGCTACTGGTTCTTCTAAAACTTGATTTTGGCTTTGAGTTTCTGTATCTGCATTATCTGCATTATTTGACTGAATTAAAGGCAAGATATTCTGTAAATTTTTGTTTTCAGTAATTTCTTCTAACTCTAAAGACAAGTCTTCAAAATTAGTATTACTGCAACCTTCATCCAAAAATTTTGCTTGATGAGTTTCAAAAGTTCTGGTAAAATTTTGAGCTGCATAGAACCTATAGCCTTTAGATTTCTCACAGTAGCCAATAAAATGGCAACTGACTGTTTTGGATTCAAGCTTCTGTGTTTGTGCATTTGGCAACTTTGCCTCGGCTTTGCATCCCCACACATGGCAGTGATGCAAGCTAGGTTGCCTTCCACACCACAACTCAAAAGGTGTCTTGTCTACTGATTTACTAGGTGATCTATTGCAAATATAATTTGCAGTCTTAAGAGCTTCACCCCATAAAAATATAGGTAGACCTGTAGTGCACATCATACTTCTCACCATGTTTAACAAGGTCCTATTTTTTCTTTCTGCTACTCCATTTTGGGTAGGATTATAGGGAGTTGTGTAGTGAGCCTTAATGCCATTTTCCTGTAAATAAAGTGCAAAAGGACCCTTTTGCTGGCCTGCTTCAGTGTGTTTACCATAGAACTCTCCTCCCCTATCAGATCTCACTAACTTTATTTTCTTTTCTAGCTGCAATTCAACTTCAGTTTTTGTTGAAATGAAAAAAATACATACCCAATTACATTAAGTTTCGTCCACTGAAAGAAAATAAGAGTGCTTTAATTTATGTGCTTCAGTGTGTTTACCATAGAACTCTCCTCCCCTATCAGATCTCACTAACTTTATTTTCTTTTCTAGCTGCAATTCAACTTCAGTTTTTGTTGAAATGAAAAAAATACATACCCAATTACATTAAGTTTCGTCCACTGAAAGAAAATAAGAGTGCTTTAATTTATGTAATATTAAAAGCCTTTTATTTCAAGAAAAATAGCGGACGAGTTTGACAGCTAGTGAAGCTTTAAACAAAAGAAACAATTAAGCTGCTGACTTCTAGCTTGTTTCAAAGTCTAGACAAGCAATTGAAAAAGAAGCTGCAGTCTTCACGTCAAAAGAAAAAGGAGATAAAATGTCCAACTAGTTCACTTCAAGTTGAACTCTAAAACCCTCTGTGTTGTATACAAGCCAAACTCATCTCGGGTGCAATATACAAGCACCACATGAAAAGAAAAAGGGGGAGGACGCAACAGAGTACAGAGCGTGGAAAAACAAGAAGGAGAAAGCAGCAAAGCAGCTTGGAAGACAAAAGGTGCCGACCTCATTCCATCGCTCTCCACCACCTTTTCTTTTCTGTTGCAGGCCTTCCTCACAACGGCACCTTCGGGTGTCAATGATGACCATGCCGGGCAGCGTCCCGATGAAACCATGCCGGGCAGCGTCCCGATGAACCATGCCGGGCAGCGTCCCGATGAACCATGCCGGGCAGCGTCCCGATGAACATGCCGGGCAGCGTCCCGATGAACATGTCAGAGCAGCGTCTCTGGTGCAGGCCTTGTGCTCTCCAATCACAGCAGCTGGCCTTCCCATACTGTAACAGTGACAAGTTTTGCCGCTTTCTCAAATCCTGGCAGCAGAGTCTGTAGCAGTTTCAAACTCATAAAGGAAATCAAAGCTACGGGAGCTACAGGCTTCACTGAATCTTCTGTCAAACAACAACAAAACCATAAATTCATTCCTTGACAACCACCACAGCCAAAAGCCTGCCCCAAGTCCATACTTTATTTCCAAAAGCACCAATTCAAAAGAAAAGCATAATCGGTGCAAAGAAACTAAGAGAAGTAAACAAAGAAGCTCACCCTCAAAATAAAGCTTCGAGACTTTGAAGCTATTGTGACTACAATCACCTGTCCTACCTGAACCTGCACAACAAACAAATTTGTTAAAATTGAATACAAGCTTTGAAGCATTCAATTAAGAACAAATTTGGTGCACAGGTCTTTATGTTGCAGAAGGCCAAAATAATCAGAGGCGGTCTGAGGCTTTTAACACCAAAAGATGACGAGCATGTGTTCTTGGGGCGATGTGTCAAGGTGCAAACAAGTATAAACAGAAGAAGCAAAGTAGAATGAGGTGGAATAGCAAAACAAAGTTCAAAACTTGATTATGGTGAATTACTACACTTGGATGATGGAATGCAGTAGCGTCAAGACCATTTGTCCTTTGGAAAAATCAAATTCAACTATTCAAAGGCTGTAGCAAGTGTTCAACCAATATTGCTGCAAGAAATCGAAGCGGTGCTGATATAAAAAAAAGCTAAAGAACAAAAGTCTCTGGCGGTGACATCCTTGTGTAAAGATGAAGCTTTAACCCAAGTCTTGGTCAATGTCAACAAAGCAATTCCAGACACTCACAAATGCACAAAGCAATATAAAAAATAAAACGAAAGTTTTGGCAATATTGCAGGCCCTGTGAGAAAGCTTAATTAAGCTGAGAACAAAACAAAATGCTTAATTAACAATTGCACAAGTTACAAGCTTGATGAGGTGTTGCCAGAGGAAAAAATGAAGAAAGGTCTGGCATTGATTTTATAATCAAGTTTGAAGAGTCAATGAGAGCTTGGCGGTGGCTCCAGTTTTGTTTCAATTAAATGAAATCAATGAAAACAAGACAATTGCAAAAGTTGACAAAGTACAAAACAATATAAAAGGAAAAAAGAAGGATGGTGGTTCTGATGGTGCCACAGACCAAAGCATAGCCTAATTAAACTATAAAAGATAAAGGTTTAATTAGCATGTCCAACTCTTGTACTGGGATTGTGAGCAAAACAAAGAAGGTCAATGTTCATCAATTCAAGTCAGTTGGGTTTGGCCTTACCCACAATGTGTCAATCTTCGAATTGGATGGCTCCGCGATGCACAGAGCTCCACTCTTTCCAAAATTGCTGTAAAATGCTATGGAAGAAAATTGGATGTCAGCATCTAGCCTTCTGAATTATAGAGCTAAAAGCGAAGGCAGGGAGAGAGGTTTACCTGGTTCTTCACAGAGAAAAGCAACTGGCCTAGTTTCAAGCTTCGGGTACTCAGAGACTTTCCGTTGGAGACCCATGCATGTGTTGGCCTCTCCAAGTTGATTTCGGACTTTGAGTCCATCTCTAATTCGACCTGGTAATGGTACAAACCCAAGCTCTCATTCTTCCTGGTTTGGGGATAAGACGAAGCACGGGGATAGAAAAGAAGAATTGAAAAAATATTAAATTGCAGCTGGGTGTCCTTATCAGATTTGGGCCTCCAATAAGGCTGGGCCTTTGAGATGTCTTTGAGGGTTGTCTGTCCTGATGCCAAAAATAAAAGTTTATGCATGTCTCTGGATTCTAAAATCGAGCCTCGGAGTTCACTCGGTATATCAAAAGTTCCCGCATTAAAGGTGGGGTCAAGAGAGCTTCATGAATCGAGGAATATGATTCGCGAGGATACAAAAGAAGCCCATTTCAAAATTTGGGCCCGTTGGAAGAATTCGACAAAGCACGATGCTATGGGTTTCATTTCCAAATACCCAGGCTTTGGTTTCGTAAAAAATGCTCCGGAACCTAAAAAATATTCTTTTGGTACAAAACCAAGAAATTATGAACTACAATGGTTTGATCCCTTCACAGGGTATGTAGGCAATCTAGCGACCCACTAGATGCAACCACAAATTCAAATCGAATCCCTGACTCCACCAGTCAAATTCACCCAAACACCAGAAAAATCAAATCATTCCCAAATTACCCAAATGCAAATTCAAGGGCTCTAAACCCTCAAAAATATCTCAAACACAAATCCAAAAATAAATGGGTCATCTACCCATTTAAATCCCAAATGCTGGAACTACATGTGGTTTGATCCCGCAAGGGTATGTAGGCAATCTGGAATCAAATAATCTAGATGCAACCGCGTCCTAAACATTATTCCTATTCCAAAAATCCAAGCCTTCCAATGGGTCATTCACTCATTGGAACTCTTGAACTACGAGTGGCTTGATCCCTTCCCGGGTACGTAGGCAACCCGTTCCAAAATTCGGGTGCAGCCGCAAAAACAAACAACCACACACTGGTTTCTTTATAAATGGAATCAAAGGGTGTTCCCTTGTAACAAGGGATTGTAATTAAGAGACACATTTTGTCTTGAATGGGTCGAACCCGAAATAATTAAAACTCTATTCTGTTAATGAATACGAGTGAAATTACGTTGGGTGACATTTTCACTTTGTGCAATTTTTGCCCAACAGTTTTATAAATTTTGAATGCATCTAGAGCTTGTGATTTTTCTGATAGTAAATAGATATAACAGTACCTAGAAAAATCGTCTATAAATGTGATGAAGTAAAAATTTCCACAGATAGTTTTGTGTTTAAATGGACCACATATGTCTGTATGTATTAGTTCTAATAGGTTTTGACTTCTTAAGGCCTTTTTCTTTCTGAAGTTTGTCAATTTCCCTTTAAAACACTCAATGCAGTCATTCAAATCTGTATAATCCAATGCAGGTAAAATTTTATTTTTCTCGAGTGTTTTTAGTCTTTCTTTGGATATATGGCCTAATCTTCTATGCCATATATTTGCAGACTTATTATTGAACAATGTTCTTTTTGTACCTGTGACAGTGTTATTCTTAATAGTGTTTTGATTATTTTCAATCAACATAATCTCCTGTTGAGCAACAGAACAATTTAATTTCAAATAATCATGCATAAACACACCACAGCCAAGATAATTTGAATCCTGAAACAACTTTATTCCACTGAAATCAATAATGAGTTTGCAACCAATCTTAACTAGAAGACCTACTGAAATCAAATTCCTTTTCAAGGAAGGAATATAATAAACACTATCTAGAAAAAGAAAATTTCCTAAGCCTAAATCAATCTTCAGAGTCCCAATGGCCTTAACTGCTACTCTCGAACCATTCCCCACACAGACTTGGACCTCACTATTCTTTGGTGTCCTCCTGTTTGTTAAACCCTGCAAGGAATTTGTAATGTGTATAGGTGAGCCTGAGTCTAACCAGTAAGAGTGAGATGCTATATTAACAAAATTAACTTCTAGAGAAAAGACAGAATTAGGAAAAGACTCACCCTTCTTTATCATCCAAGCCTTGAAACCACTGCAGTCTCTCTTCATGTGCCCTATTTTCTTGCAAAAATAGCACTTAAACTTAAAAGGTTTCTCAGCTTTATGTTCTGCAGGTTTTCCAGGTACTTTAGTGGTGGTAGTCTTCTTGGCCTTAAGTTTGTTCTGTTTCTTCCACTTAGGCTTCTCAACTAGGTTGACTGCAGTAGCTGGTCTGCCTTCCTTCCTGATTCTCTCTTCCTCTACTACACAGATAGAAATTAACTTGTTTAAGTCCCAGTTAGACTCTTGGGCATGGTAGGAGGTTCTCAGGTTACTGTAGGTGTTAGGCAATGACTGAAGTGCCACATGCACAACCTGAGAGTCTTTAACTCCCATGTCTAAATCCCTTAGTCTCGAGTTGAGGTCAATCAGCTCCATAATGTGCTCCCTCACACTTCCTTTTCCTGAAAACTCCAGCTCATTAAATCTTTTGGATAGCCTAGCAGCCTCAGCTTTGTCACTCTCCTGATATTTATCTCCTATGGCTTCTAGGAAATCCATGGCAAGGTCTGGCTCAATGATTGAACCCCTAACAGTGTCAGACATGGAGGTTCTTATCACATTTTTAGCTTTCCTGTTGGAGCTATACCACTCCTTATAATATTTTCTATCTTCTTCTGTGCTCTCAGTATCTAGCTCTAATGGCTGTTCCTCAATCAAGCAAAGATCCATGTTTTGATGCATAGACAGATAAAATTCAACTTGGTTTCTCCACTTCTTATAATTCCATCCATTAAGCAACTGAATTTGGCCTATAGTGACCACATTTAGACCTAAAAGCACAGAAAAATAAAGAAAATAAGATTTCTGCAATAAAACTTTTATCTGTGTGTTAATCTTTAAAACAAAATCATGTATTTGAATAACACAACCAAAATAAAGCAAAAGACATAAAATTCAAGAGCAGTCTTGAGCTTTAAAATTAGGCAGATACATTATTAGTTTTCCATAAAACCCCATAACTGAATTAATATCAAGTAACACCTTTGTGGCATAAAACTCAACATTCTAAAGTTCTAAATCACCATACTGTATTTTACAAAAATCAGTCATTCCTTGAATCAGTCAAGATCTTTGGACAAGAAAAGCTTCAAGGTATCTAAATAGATAGTTGTGATTACATATGATGCTGTTCTGCATTCAAAATTACACAGTGAACAACTTCTTTGGAAGACAAAATATAAGTGCAATTTTAAATGCAGTAACACAAGTTTCAGTTTTGTTAATACTCAAAATTTTGAAAAACGACAGTGAAGATTTGCTTTGTGCAAAATAATCAATATAATTTTCCAAGAATCACAAAACTAGAATTAATAATCATATGCTCAGTTTCTGTATGAACTTATTAATTTATGCTATGATAATAACAATACTGCAGATTTTAATGTTGGGAGATCTATTTCTAGTTGTTAGCTAAAAACCATAGCATACTTAAAACAAACAATACTCAATCAAAATCATCAAATCACAGTAACCATACAATTTCCCAAAACCAAAACTTCATATCACACGATTACAGTAAGGCATTCAACCATATATGCAGAATTCCTTCAATATGCATGATCAAGCATTCCAAATATGATTATGACAACCCTTTCCATATGCTAAACAGTAATCCATATGACAACCCTTTCCATATGCAGAAATTGAAATACAAGTTCTGGGATTCCCTATGAACATACCTTGGCCTCTGCTACAGCGCTGCAACAATTATTTTATAGCGGAAGCAAAAAGAAAACAAGCAACAATTTCAACCCTTCCATATGATCCAATCAATTCTAAAGAGGGGTCTTGAATCCCATAACTGAGAATTCATCTCAGTAAGCCCTATCTTAACCCGATCCCTAAAGCAAAAGTGACCATTATGTTCTAACGGTAATATTCTTTAAATATGTAAATTTTGGACTCGGGTTTTGGGCCTGTTTAATGAGTTGGATTAGTACTAAAACCGGGTTAAAACCACTTAAGGCCTGCTTTAGTCTAAATAGAAAATATATTTTATTTTCCAGAAAATAATTTTCATAGTATGGTTTTCTGAATCAAAACAAAACGCATGATATGTGTTTTATGAAATTCCTAAGCTCTGATACCAATTGTTAATTCTATATGATGCATCAACCAACACATCAAACACAAGATCATATCATACAACACATACACAATATGAATTAAACCAGCTGCACAACATCCACACATAAACTGCAGAATAGCTTTCCTAATGGAACTAGTACTCCACCTGCATCATTGGCGCTCTGGATCCCTGCAGAAACAACTTGACCAAGGTTAGACATCTTGAGCAACTGGAAACGAGAATGAATAGTAGCAGAACTAGAGCAGAAAGCCTTCTGTATGTCAACACCAAAAGCTTCAGAATGGGGCTGAACAAAATGCTTGACAACGGTGATGAATACAGGGACTTCGCTCCCTATTTATATTGGCCAATAAACCCGAGCTAGACTCATCCCATAAGGAGTCCAATACTTGCTTCATGTTTATCTTGATAGGAGACTTAGAATCTATCACAAATACTTAATGTAATTCAGGTTGATTACAAATGAGTTCCCTACTTCTACTAGGAGATATACACCCACGTAGATAACTGGAATTAGAGTTATATTCATGTACTTCTTGTTATTTACATAGGATTAAATCAACTAGTTTTATCTCAATGTGATTTAGATAATGTTAAGTCCACATATTCTAACAGCGCAATGTAGATAAAGGCAATTAATTAGTCTTTCCTCTTTCAGACGTTATAACCCTAATAATTCATGAAAATAATGGAGTTAAAAAACCAGACAAACATCATAACCCTAAAATCTATTTCTTTCGTGACAAATTAAAGGCTAATGGGAAAGAAAAACTAGACAAAGTTCAAAATTGAACAATTCTCGGAAAGTCTTGTGGATCTCACAAAAGAAGAGGCTAGGAAGATTGTGTCCAGGATCTGGTAATCTAAGCGCTTCTTACATGATTGCTAGCCTCAAGTTAGAGTGGTTATTACATACCCTTCCGCTGCTATCTACAGACAAAACAAGAGAATGTGGCAGTACCTACAGTGGTACATAGAGATAGGTCCGCTCATTGAACATCCAATGCTCCGGCCGCTATTACAGAATAGCTTGAACCCTCCTTCAGTACTACTCCAGAATATTCGTTAGTACCACATATGTTAAAAGTAGACGTAGTTTGTTGGATCGAGCCGCCGAGATCCCAAATATGAAACCCTAGAGAACTAGAGTTCATCAGTTTAGACTGCAAAAGAACCCAAGTCCAGAAAATGGTCCGAGCTATTTTGGACACCCAAAACCCATTAGATTTGGGCCACCAAGTGTTGGGCCTCCAAACTGATTTGGGCACACCGTCTCCAGCATCTTTTCCGATCACCGCCAAAACCGCCGCCGCATATCTCACGCTGGGCACGTCCCCTCTAGTCGTTGAGATCCTAGGCCGGAGCAGCTGTCCCGCATCCACATCGCCAGTATCGGCCCTAAGGTCGCTGCCACGCCCGTCGCTCCACCCTTAGATCAACATGCAACCTGAAGCAAAGAATCCATGGCTGCTAACCTCCAAGTCCAAGTAGAACCATAAATCAGAGCCCCATAACATCCCTGACATTCCTTCTGATCGCCTCCTTTATCCACCGACCAGGTTGTCTAAACTCTTGATCCAGTCGCGAAAAAAACCACATAAACCTGGATCCCATAGATCCTGACTCACACCGGCACGCCTAGGACTACCTTTCCGCCATCGCAACCAACTCAAAACCTCAGTTGATAAGCAGGACAAGAGGCCGGCAACGGTGAAACCTTTCTCCTCCTCAGGTGTATGCGAGACAGTTGAAGGAAAATTCGAGAATAGCGGCAACTCTGTTTGAAAACGCGTCAGACATCGACGTTGGCTTGTTGCAAGAAGGCAGCGAAAGGCAGAGAGGGATGAAAACTTATCGCAAGCTTAATATACAAGACTGGAAACTGATATTACTCTGAAGTTAGGATTAAACACTCTTGCAATCCTATCAGACCAGTGGCCAAACAAACAAGCATTCCCGAGGATAGCCAGACAAAGGAATCACCCTTAACTAGGTCAGATGTCAAGATTGGAACTTTGCTGCACCCTGCTCACAAGCATGATTGTGCTACAATCCCCATACAAGAGATAAAACTTCACGTACTACATAATGCCTCATGATCTCTCATGATTTGTACTAGAGTTTCAATCATCATACACCTGTATAACATAGCTTTAAAAACCATTGTAAAAATGAACACATAGATATACAAAGTTTTTTTTTTTTTTTTAATAGAGGATTAGGCGATATTATATTAGTTCCTCTATGACAGCCGATTTGGAGTGACTAGCACCCACCCACAATCTCAAAAGAAAGGGGACCATCGCAATCGGCAACCTAGCTCCCGTCCCTCTAATAAAAGTTTTCCATCAAAACTCGATCTTATTTTCCTACAGTTCAATATGAACTCTAGCTTTTCAATTCTATCAACTGGTACATATTTCGAACAGGTACATCCCAGCGCAATCAGAAAAGAATTTAAACTAACTGATCAATTTGTTCAAGTAACTGGTTGAATCAGCATCTTTCCAACATTTACGGTCAAGAGAGAAATCCCAGCTACGTACACTTGGTTGTCCTCTCTGCGTAAGTCTCTCTGACTCTGATCAATCTCCACATTCATTTGCAGAAACTATCTCGGACTCCGATCCATCACCGCCTTAGATTGCAGAAACCCTCTCTTGGTTCCTCTATTGATGCAAATTCCATTCTTGATTCTGAACTTACAAACGGTGATCGATCGTAAATGGCATATGATGGAATGATGGATTGAGATGAGGGAGGACGAAGATAAAGAGAGTAAGCGTGAGTCTTTGGTTGACTGCAGAGGCTCTGTGGCCAAAGAGACTTGATTTGGTAATGGGTAACCATACTAAACTGTGGAGCATGCATGTTGACTTGAACAATGGTGTACTGTCAATAGGCTCGCATTCTTTGACATTGACAGGTGAGTTCCCAAGCAGTCTTAAGAGTTGGGCTGATACTAAGGATGGGGTGGTTCCTAACAAGCTATTAAACCCCAGCTTGGATCCATCAAGCAGTACAGATAAAAGACAAGAATTTTGAACAGCAACAAGGAGCTACAAATAGAATGGACGTCCCTTCCTAATAGTTGCCATTTGCGGTGCATGGATTTATATTTTGTTTAAGAAAGTAAGTTCAATTGTATGGAATTCATTCCCCGTTTTGACAAGATCGATAGAGAGGAAAATTCAACCCAAATGTTCAAATGTTTCTGTAGGCAAGTTTAGCAATTCTATGATTAACGTTTTGAGCTGAAAGTATGTAATTTTGTTGAACATTCACCAGATAATTCTTAGTTTGTACAATCAGTGCTCCTAAATAATGATTGCTTTGTTGTAAAACTATAGTAAAAGAATTTGAGAGAGAGAGTTTAGACATAGAGAATAGAATGTCTGTATTATTCATCTCACCATGAGGGGCCTTATATCGGACTACATGGTGTACACAAAAGAGTAATGCTTAATTACAATTCAATCACTCCTACAATTACAATCTATCAATCACCAATCTATAGGGATAGGCACCTATTACTCAACATCTATTTACATGATTATCCACAAATATTTACAACACTCCCCCTTGGATATTCCATGTCAATAGTGTTGCATAGGCTGTGCGCTTCTAAGTTGCCTCATCAAAAACCTTGCAAAGTAATAAAAACCATGTGGGAAAAAACAACCCTGGTCGAAGGAGAAAAAGAGCACAACGCGCATGAGTGTGGAGTAGTCGTATCACAACTTCAGAGATAGCTGAAGTCTTCTATCAGCATCATAAGTAGGTAGTATGTCTATGAGAGGGATGCATTAGAGTTGCTACACCAAACCCTTGCCCGGTAAACCCAGTGGGAGAAACCCGTGGTTGAAGGAAAAAGATGAGCAAATGCTTATATGTCGAATCAAAGCATCTTCAGGATGTACTATAATTGGGGTTACCATGCTAAAGATGTGCCTCATTAAAACCTTGCCAGGTAACAAAACCCAGTAGGAAAAAATAACCCTAGACGAAGGACAAAAAGAGTATGTACACGATGGTCAAGTGGGTAGGCTTCAAGATACTCCCCCTGAAAATTACATGTTAGGTAATTCAGATAGTTTACGTAGACCAATATCTTGAACATGCTTCTGGAATGTAGACTTTGGTAGTGACTTGGTGAAGAGGTCTGCATGATTGTCTTCAGATCAAATCTGATTAACTTCAATCTTCTTATGCTCATGTTGTTGCTGATTGAAGGAGAACTTCGGTGCAATATATTTGGTGTTGTCCCCTTTGATGAAACTCGTCTTTATCTACTCTATGTAAGCAGCATTATCCTCGTAGATAATGGTCGGTTCATCAATGGTGGAATGCAGTCCACATGTGCTTCGAACATGCTTTTGTGATGACTCTCAATCATATACATTCACGTACTGCTTCGTGAAGGACTAGAATCTCAGCATTATTCGAAGAGGTAGCAACAAGGGTCTATTTTGTAGACTTTCAAGAAATTGCAGTATTCCCAATGGTAAAGACATAACCAGTTTGGGAATGCGCCTTGTGCGGGTCTGACAGATAGTCTGTATCAGCATATTCCAATAAGGCGAGCATTATTCTGAGGATCAAGGGGGTTTGATCCATTCCTTGATGCATAGGGATAGAATAAACCCATATCCGCCTGTTCGCTCAAAAATTGTCTCGGCCACGTGTCACTCGGCCGAGGTTTTCTTGGCTTACACGCGTCCTTCTGGCTTGGTGACGTGTGCGCGGGCGTGCCAACTCGCGGCCGGGAGGCCAAGCGAGGTTTAGATATGGGTTACTGAGTTTGCGCTCATCTGACTTCTAATCAGTCGATTGTGAGCCGAGGAAGGATCGATCTCGGCCGCGGGGTTCTCTCTGCCTTGGATGCAAGGACTTTACACGAGTCGGCTTTGCTAGCCGGAGTGTTCGTGCTGTGCAACTCGGTGAGTGAATGTGAAAGTGCGAGTGATAATTGATAAGTCTATGGGATGCAGATACTCACAAGTCACAGTAAAAACAAAATCAAAGTATAAGGTGTTACCCTGATGCCTTGATTCAATATGAGTACGGACGAAGAAACGCATGAACCCTAAAAACTTGTTTATATGATTTTCTTAATATGATTTGTAAAAAAGGTAAATGTAGGAGAGTAGATGCAAAGAAATCAAGTGCAGGAAAAATAATGAACAAGGAATTAGAGAACGACAAAATAAATATGCAAGAATGTAAAGTGCAGGAAAGACAAGAAAAATACCAGTAAGTAAAATAATTGACGATAGATACTTTAGATTTGATAGAGTGTAGAGAAGCGATAGAGAATTTGAGAATATTGAATTTGTATTGAGCTGTTGTGTTTTTGGTCGTGGACCTTTAACAAAGATGTCTATGGCCCCTTTTATAGTACAGAATAAAGATAACAAAACTAATACATACAATCTCAGCTTTAATTGTTGAGACTGAATTGATTATAAATTGAATTCTAAGAATAAAATTCCTTTGATGTACATAATTGACAATCAACCATCATGATTCTTCAATGATTATTTTGTAACGGCCACACTCAGTACTGTAATGTCTCTGAACATGAAATTTGGCATTTAGTAGCTCATAATGTCTTGCCAAACCCGCCATCAGCGTCCCTAACTAACTGAAATGGGCATTTGCTAGAACCATCTCAGCCGCAAGTAAACTAGATTGAGCTGAGGCGAAGCGAGCCGGGCCTTGGCTGAGCGAAGTGAGCCAGACCTCGGCTGAAGTGAAGTCGAGCCTCGGCTGAGGTGAAGTGAGCCGGACCTCGGCTGAAGTGAAGTCAGGCCTCGGCTGAGGTGAAGTGAGCCGGACCTCAGTTGAAGTGAGCCGGGCCTCGGCTAAATATTTATTATATCTCGGCTGTGGGACCCGACTTAACGTCACGTAGGCCATGCTAAATTTAGGTTCAAACACCGCCATACCTCTAAGGTAGCGAAAAATGTCTTTTATGCCATTCTAGTGGAGGCGTGTTGGCGCAGAGCTATATCTAGCTAACAAGTTCACATTGAATGAGATGTCCTGTCTAGGGCATTGAGCCAAGTACAATAATGCGCCTACTGCACTTAGATATAGGACTTCTGGCACCAATATCTCTTCGTTATCCTCTGCAGGACGATACGGTTCTCTCTAGACTTCGGACGACCATGGGTGTGCTTGCTTTTATCCTCATTAAAGCGTCTTAACATCTTCTGGATGTAATTTAATTGATGGACCAAAATTTCATCTGCACTGTGCTCGGGCTCCAGGTCGAGACAATAATTTGTTCTCCCAAGGCTTTCATCTCAAATTCCGACTTCAGGTGCTTTGCGGTTTCCTTGATCTCTTCAAGAGTATCAATCAAATTCATGTCTTTGACATAGACCGTCATAATTGCAAACCCGAAACTTGTTTCCTTAATAAACACACATGGGCATAGTTTCTTATTCACATATCCCATCTCGATCAAATATTCACTTAGACGGTTATACCACCTCTGTCTAGATTGTTTCAATCCATCAAGTGAACGCCGCAAAACTAATGAAGAGCGTGTTCCGTGGTCTAGAACTTATTTGCATCGGGTATATTAATTCCTTCAGGAAATTTTATGTATATCTCTGTATCGTGATCCCCATAGAGATAAGCTGTGACCACATTCATAAGTTGCATATTCAGTTTTTCGGAAACTACCAAACTGATAAGATAGTGAAACGTTATGACGTCCATTACGGGAGAATACGCCTCCTCGTAATCAATCACAGGGCGTTGAGAAAATCCTTGCTCCACTAGACGAGCCTTGTGTGTCACAATCTCATTTTTCTCATTATGCTTCCTTATAAATACCCATTTAAATCTTACAGGTTTAACACGGGGAGGTGTAGGAACAACAAGTCCAAACACCTTTCTCTTTGTCAAGGAATCTAATTCGACCTGGATTGTTTATTTCCTTTTTGGCCAGTCGTCTCTTCGTTGATATTGATCAACAAAGCAATGTTCGAGGTCATCGCATATTATAGTTTCGGTGGCCACCGCAAATACTAATATATCATCGATGATAATCTCAACCCGATTCCAAATCTCACTAAATTTACCGAGATTTCTCTATTCTCGGGAGTGGGTTCAAATGTTGGAGCGTCCCCCAACATGGTCTCTTCTAGGACGTACCCATAATCCGGATTTATCTCATGAGATGAATCGGTTCGAGATTGCGATGTCAATAGGATTCGTTTGTGCCAAGTTTACCCTCTTCCGGGGATAAGAATCCTTCGAACCTAATGGTTTTCCTCACTTCTGGGAAGGGACATATGACTAGTTAGCCGCCATGGTTGTACCTCGTCCATCTGGGACGACACATCCTACATGGACGTCTATCCTTGCAGGCATATTTGCAGCATGTATATATGATCTCATCATTTTAGCTAGATCAAAGAAACTGTCTGGCATATTGTATTCTATACTCTGTAGATCTAGAATTGTCCGCACTTCACTATTTTCGTGTGGTTTGGGGATCAAGATGAGATATTGTGGGGACATTCCATGTTAATTCACGCCGTTCATCAGAAACGGTCATGTTCTTTTCTCCCCCTAACGGCGGGAAGACTGTCTCATCAAAGTGACAATCCGCAAATCTAGCGGTAAAGAGATCGCCTGTCAAGGGCTCTAAAGAGCACATAATGGATGGGACTCATAATCGACATGTATGCCCATCCTTTGTTGAGGACCCAATTTTGTACGTTGTGACGACACAATTGGCACTAGGACTGCATACTCAAATGCACATAAGTGCGAAACATCAGGTTCGTACCCAGTCACCAGCTGTAATGCGGAGTAAGGTTGGTAGCAGTGGGCCTCAACGGGACCAACATAGCTGCATGCAAGATTGCATAGCCCCATGCAGAAATTAGAAGTTTGGTGCGCATTACCAAGATTCTATTTGCGAGACCATCTTGGGTGTGAACATAGGGAACTATATGTTCAGCATCAATCCCAAGGAATATGCAATAATCATCGAAAGACTTCGATGTAAACTCTCCGGTATTATCAAGTCTTATAGACTTTATGGGATAATCCGAGTGGTGAACCCTTAATTTCATGATCTGGGTGAGAGTTTAGCAAAAGCAGCGTTTTCTTATGGACAGTAGTGTAACATTTGATCACTTTGTCGATACATCAACCAAAACATTAATATTTAACTGGTCCACATGGTGGTTGGATATGTCCACAAATTTCCCTTGCATTCTGTGCAGAAAAGTGGTGGTGTATATACTAGTCTTTGCATATGATGGTCTCGAATTGAATATTCTTAACGAGTAAGGCATAGTGTGTCATTATATGCAAGACCCTTATTCAGAAGGGGATGCACCTGCGATGAGTTGAGGATACGGTGCATCATACTTTGACCTGTGTGTCCCAAACGGTCATGTCATAGCAAGTAGTTGCTTGAATTAGTTAGCTTCTAGCTAACATATTTCAATTTCTCCAATGTACGCTTCTGGCCACACACTTGGAGGTTATGCAAAGATATTACACTCATTTTTCTCAGTGGTTTTAACGTGATAACCGTTGGTTCGAATATCCTTAATACTCAATAACGTTCTTCTGGAACATTGAGATTATAAGGCCTCATTAATGGTAGGTTCAGTACCATTGGACAATGTGAGCCCCGGAAAAATGTATCGAGCTTAGTGGGGATTGTATGACAAATTGTTTAGCGATCTCAATAAATGTCAAGGCGCTTGAGATAATTTTCAGAAAATTTTTGTGAGGTGAAATCCTCAATCTAAGAGTTGGATAATCAAGTACACGACATGACGAGTTCGTGGAAATTTTCGGGGAATTTTTCGGATACCCGAGCTATTTATAGTCATTTTCCGAAGTTGTGGGATTTTAGAAAATGAATTAAAGAAAATGGAAATTTCTGCGGTGCAATCCTAGCCGTCCAAAACTTCCACCGCTTCATCAGGGCCGTGTAAATTAATTAGAGGAAGGTTGTAAATAGAGGAGAGGCTGATCGAACGCTCTAGATCAACCTGGAGGTACCCAGCGCTCTCGATCTTTCTCGGTGCCCGATGACCCGCGACCAGGCCCGAACGTATTCTCGCCGTCCGGCCACTTCACGACGGCACACCACCACCAATGGCTTCCTCTCCTCGTCGCCGACGTCTCTCTGGGGTCAGGTCTTTCAACCGGCAGCTCTGGAGCGAGAATCGACACCATGAAGCCTCATGTTTTCCGGCGAGTTTCTGCAAATTCCGGTGACCGATTGGGCTGCATGTGGTATGGAACTTACTCCTTTCGTCGTCCTCTACGTCATAGTTTAATTAGTTTTCGAATTGGATTAAGTTCTGATGATTTGAGTTCTGGGTTGCTCTCAGTCTCGACGCTGCCACCAACACCGGTGACTTTTTCGACTTGTCTGGCCTTGGCTTCCGTCTTACTTGCATGTGTGGATGCGTATTGACTCGGATTGGAGCTAAAATTTCAGAATCTGTGAATGGGTGGAAGTCGAGTTGGCAGTATGTTTATCGCCGGGTTCCGGGAAAGAGTTGAATTAGAAGCTTGGGTTCTCACCTACAAGTCGCACTACTGAAGGTAAAATTCGAGGTTCCGGAAGGAATTGTTTCTTGTTTTGTATTTGGATTGAGAAATTGGTTCGAGCTATGTTGAATGGGTTGTTGAATGAAATTGATTGTTATGTTGGCACTCTAAACATAGATTCAAACTCGTTTGTCTGGTGTGGTGAGATTATCAAAGCATGAGTATTTTGATGGAAGCATCTACTGGTGCATAGCCTGGTATTCATTGGAAATTGGACATATAGTGGATATAAAATTGTTTGAGTTGGCTTGGAGAATCCAGAGTTGTATGCACGGGGTGTGTGTAAAGATAATAGAGAATTGGTTTAAGTACTTGTCTAAGTGGCATTGTGCATAAAGTAACTAATTGAATGGGTATAATTGTTTAGAACAATTAATTAGTAGAAGCTGGTAAAGAGTAGAGTAAGTTTTGGTGGCATTCCATATTTAACTAGATGCCAAGGTTTGTACGGAGAAGTTAATTAACTTAGTTTGAAGTGAAAGTAAACTAAGTGGGTGTCCATAGTAAATTTGTTGGGATTACCATGTGGTGTAATATTTAAGGAACTTGGAGATAATGATGGAAATTGGCCGATAGTCCAATTCCAAGTAAAGTGTTGATGATTCGGGACTATTTGTGGTTGTAGTCGTGATTGGTCAAATTTGGTCAAAGTTTGGTCGATGTGGTCAGTCCTGGTCAAACCAGGAAAAATTGGTTGGACGATTTGTTAATCGTCGTGATTTCATATAATTGTTCAATGTGATATTAACGGTCAAAATGTCGGAATCCAGGACTCCAGTTACCCGAGGAACAAAAGGTTCGCGACTCTCGGAGTACGTGAGAGAAAGCATCGGAATCCAGGTAGGGATTCAGGACTCTCCTCGGTTAGTGATTTTCTTATATTGTTATTAATAGTTGGTATGGTTTGGTTATGTTCAAATGTAATGCATACTAACCAAACCATGTGAGAAATGTGATGGCTTGAGAGCGAAGGGTGGCTCTGACTTCCTTGGGTTCGATCCCCAAAACCTCCGGAGGGTTAGTTACACCGGTCAGACGGTGAGCGATTGCGATGACGACCCGATCCGTGTGTGTAGCTAGGTAGCGGACGCTCTCGCTACGCTTACCTGGTGATAAATTAAATTGAGGTAAGGTCGTGTAGTGGGTCTATGAGACCGGCCATCAGGTAAAACTTGGATTTGGCGCCGTATTTATTTAAGCATCATGCATCAGTTTTCAAGTTGAAAAACATTAAAGTTTGTCGTTCCTTTTAAATATTTGGTTTGAGAAAGTTTTCATACTGGGATCCCACATATATATATTTACTGGTTTCAAACCTAGTCGTGGTAGAGTTCCTGTAGAGCAGCCAGGACGAAAGCTCACCCCTACAACAGTTTGGATACAGGTACTGTGCACTGGTAAGGGGACAATAGCGTACGGAGCTGGGTGTGCAGAACAAATTCAGTAAATTACCTTGCTATTCTTTGAACTTCGTATTCCGAGACTTGTGAACAGTCAATTGTGTGTCAAATCCAGTCACACTCTTGTTCTTTGAAGTTCGTACCATCTGTGTGAACACTAATTCCAAGTTTTAGACGAATGAAACGAATTTTCACCTCAAAAGTATTTGTAGCTTCCGCTGTGTTTTTACAAAAAGTTTTCAAACAAAATGCCTAGCGGTTCTCTAGAATGTAAATCGAGCGTTCGGTTTATGTTTTAAAGACTCGCGGCACTGTGACGTGCAGCTTGGGGCGTTACAGACAACATAAATAAGTTTATTGAATTAAATATATTCGAACAGAACCATATTTCCATAATCCAAAATAAATGAAAACATAAATCACCAAAATCCGAAGATGTTTCATTCATTAAGATGAAATAGATATGGCACAAGGGGCCAATTATACCCATGTCTTCGAGTCCTAATCCTCGGTATGTTCAGTAACTGTCTGAAAATCCATGATCTCTAGTGTGGAATCAATAGAAAATGACCCTTCAATAACGTTGGTATTTCGAGTTCCGCGACCGGCGTAATACTCATCTACTGCTTCGGCTATCGCACAGCTAGTGTGGGACCAACAGTCAATTCCTCCACGACGATAACAAATATCATGCTGATTTTGGTGGCGGCGAGCCGAACCAGTGTTCCTTTCCACTTTGGGTTGTTGGGCAATGGCACTATAACATAGGGCCATGTTTTGGGCCGGTTATATGGGCCATTTATGGGGCCACCTCTCTTTCCTTGTCTCGAAAGATCGAACTTTTTGTCCCTTCCACGGTCACAATTTCTCCTTTCGCGATTAGGTTTGCGATGAGTAACATCATTTGCTTCAAGAAAAAGTGTTGCTTAGGTACCGATGGGCTTGGCTTGATCATTCCTCAACAGGAGGTTGTTGTTCATTTCAGTGAGCAACAAGATAGTGATCAATTCTGAGAATTAGTAAAGTGCCTCTCCTTGTATTGTTTTGGGCGGATGGGCTTGTTCAATATCTTGCTAATCATGTCTTGCTTCACGCAAGAAAGCATGCCAACTTTAGATAATTTCTTCCGGAAACATTCAATTGCTAAAATTTGATATTAAAGAACAAAATTGTGGTAAGTGCTTTTTGGAAAAATCCATGAGCACCAAATAAGAACTTCGAGTTCTTATAACATGGTATGACAAATCAGATTAAACATGTAAAATCTACTGGTTTGATCATGTGTGGTGAATTTATGAAGACAACTTTAAGTTTCTTAAATGGCATTATCGGAACTACAAGTTCGATTTATGTATGAACTACTGGTTCATTTAGAACTTCTAGTTCATTAGGTACCTGCATTTTCTACACATATATTCTAGTGCGAAAATTTAGACAAGTAACATAAAAATATTGAATAAAGCAAATTGTAATAATATCTCACAAATTGGATAAATAGAAATCATAAATCAATTGAGATATTAATTGCATGCTAGTAATATAACAGATTAATTATCACACAATTATGTGAATAAATGCTTCTGGCAATTAATTACACATATTAGATATGGTGAATCTATTTACAATATCAAATCATTTTTCCTTTTATTTTTTATTCTGCTGGAAAAAAGAAGGAGTGGGCTTGATAGTGAAGCCTACGGGGCTTAGTTTGCAAGCTCGTGACCCAGGCTTTCATGCACTAGTCAGAGTGTGTGAGACCTGCTGGGCTACTAGGTCATACTGAGGGAGAGTAGGCCTGCTGGGCTCAAACTGGTCTGCCAAGGAATGAAAAGTTATTACTCAACCCTTTCGGTAACTCCAATTGAATACGACCAGGTAAGGAAAGATGAGGTTTAGGTGGAGCGAGACTCACTTAAGTACACAGCCTCATCTGAACCTTACCTAGACATCGCATCCAAATGGATGAGCCTACTTTGAGAAGATTCATAACCTTTGTTATGGCAGCATGTGGCGAGCTTCTGTTCTAGCCTTGCAACTTGGGCCTGAGCTTCTGGCTTGGATTTGTTGTTGTGACTTTGGACTTGATTTTGAGCTTCTGACTCAGCCTCATTTAATATTCACAATTATAACATAATCAAATTCAATATATGTTATTAAATCATAACGTAAATAAATTAATACAGCGGTTATGTACCTAAGGAAATGGGTTCAAATCCCATTAATGCTTCTGGCATTTCGTATAGGTAATAAATTGGGTAAATGCTTCTGGCATTGTAGTAATATTAAATAGGAATCATACATGTCAATGTGTCATGATATATGTCAATCAAATCCAAAAAACATGAACAAATATATATGACAGATATATATGTATCAACCAAATAAATTAATAAAGTAAATTTGGGGGTTCATGCATCATGGTTATTGTTCATATTCAATCAATAGGCTCAATAAGCATGAATATAAAATTAGATTTTGGAAAAAAAAAATACTTGATGAAGAACTGACGAATCTTCAGTTTATATGTGCAGAACTGAGAAGGTTGTCTTCTCAACCAATCCAAGAGCTTGTTTGTGATACATATCCTAAACCAGATTGAACGATGATCCGCCTCTTCTCCGCAACTCGGGAGTTATTCGCCTCTTCTCTTGATTGAATGATGAACCACCTCTTCTCCGCAACTCGCAAACTGAATCCTAGAGCTTTTCGTGCTGATAACGTGTTGTAAAACTATAGTAAAAGAATTTGAGAGAGAGAGAGAGAGAGAGAGAGAGAGTTTAGACGTAGAGAATAGAATGTGTGTATTATTGATCTCACCATGAGGAGCCTTCTATAGGACTACATGGTGTACACAAAAGGGTAATGCTTAATTACAATTCAATCACTCCTACAATTACAACCTATCAATCACCAATCTATAGGGATAGACACCTATTACTCAACATCTATTTACGTGATTATCCACAAATATTTACAACATGTTTTTTTTTTTTTTTATATTACTGTCATCTTCTTTTACCTTAATGGATTTGTAAGGGTTCTTAGATTTGGGTGGAGTGGAGATTCACATATCATGTTTGTATATGCATATTTTGTGTCCAAGTGTTCTGCTGACTTGCTCCAAAGGAGTATAGGCCATTTCACATATCATGTTGGTGGTAGCTAGGAGTCCTTCATTTACATAGTCGGGTTTGATTTCTGCCCCTGTTGAGTATATGAATTATTTTTGGCGTGCATTGTTGAAGACATTACAACAATAAAACTTGGTATATTGCACTCTAAATTCCTTCATTATACACACTTTTCACATAAAAACTCCCTACTCCAGGAACATTGATAAAGATAGATAGTCACACTGCAAATACTGCATGCAAAGAAACTAGCTAATGACACAATATAGAACAGAAACACTCATCAAACACAAATAGAAAACATCAGCATCATTCATAGCTCACTAGCTTGATTCGAATTTGCTCAGAGAAGGATCTTAGTTCTTTCCCAACAGAGTAAGGAGGAAGGTTTTGTAGTCCCCTGAAGTTTCTTGGGCCACAGCCTGTTCAAGAGGAACACTGTTCTTATTGTAGTAAACCACCATGATGTCCCTCAAGTCCCTCTCTGCCCTTGTAACAATCACCCGAGTGAGAGCATCCTCATCGGTCCCTGTCCCTATGATAGCATTGCGTAGTACCTTTACACAGAATATCAGGGATAATATATTAGTTTGAGAGGGAATTGTTTCTAAAAGAGAGAGAATTACACATGAAATTTTGGTTACTACCTTCTCAAAGTACTTCTTGGGGTCATTGAGGCATCGAATGGCTACATGCAATGCCTTCTGGAAATCATTAGTCCCATCCTCCAATAAATTCTGAGAGAGAGAAAATAAAAAACAGATAGATCATTAAAGCACGAAAATCACTACAAAATCAAGTAAATTCCTTTTCTGACACATTGAGAATGTGAATCCAAAATCGGGTATTCTAACTAAGCCTCACATCAGTGATCTTCTTATCTTACCTTGCTGATAGAGCTGCCATGGTCATCTCTGTATTTGTTGAATGTAGCCATGAGCTGTGTCTTGCTCCTTGTACTCAGGATCCTAATAATTTCTTCATGATTAAAACACTTGTCTTTGATAGCATCGTGAAGAATATTAGCTTCTGAACTTGCCAACTTTTCATTGATATCATTTCCGTCATAGCGGTAAGCAGTCACAAAAGCAACCAAAAGCTGCAACATTCACCATAAGCCAAAAGCACCATTAAAAATACAATTTATCAACTGTAACAGGCACTCAAAGTTGCCTATACTCTTCCTTTTTCTTTCACTCCTGTGTTTATGTAGGTGATCCATTGACCAACCGATTCTGGTTTGAAGGTGCAATAAAAACTACAGTTCGACAGCATAACATGTCAAATTGTCCAACAGCATGTACCTTGCGGATATCACCAGTGGTGTGTTGAGCTATATCTTCTTCCAAGGAGCACTTGTAGCGAAGCTGGTAAGCTTTTCTTACAGCTAGAAGCTCTTCAGGACACCGAACGCTGGAGATTTCGATGATGACATTGTAGTCAGTCTCGGGTTTCTTAATGGCCAGATTAGCCAAAACAGCATCACGATCAGCTGGATCCAATGTCCAACGGTACACCGCTCTCTATACATGACATCCCAAAATGTTCTTTAGTAGCATATATACTTGTGAACAGAAGTAGATTGGGATATGATATTTCTTTTGCAATAATCTGATTATATGCAGCAAAATGTTCTATAGTAATGATACCTCAAAATCACCAGAGAGCTCAGATTCAAGGCGCTTGAGAAGATCTTCTTGATAAAGTTGTTCATAAGCGACCCTGATTTCTTTTCTTTGAGTTGCACTTCTATGACCCAGTATGGAGATGATGACCTTCTCATTAGTCCCCCATCCTATGTAAGAGTAACCAACAAAAATAAATTAATTAAATCAACATAAATTCATGCGCATATTAGCATATATATCAATTACAAAAGTAATAATCTAAGCAACACCATTAACACATTTCTGTTGATATGAAATCACAAAAATATCGTATTGGGATAGAAACTTTGTAAGTGTTCTCAGAGCATCTCCAACAGCCCCCCTATAATTTCTCTATTATAGAGAAGTAAAAATTAAAATCTCCAAAAATACTCCTACTCCAAGGCATAAATTGCCAAAAACTAGAAAAGTTGGCATGCACTTCAACAACTATGTGGTTTGCTTGTTACAATACCTTGACACGCCTTTCGGAGAGCCTCGGCATCTTGGTTAGCGGAGAACTGATCTGGAGTAATAAGGGATGCCATTGAAGATTGCTATAGATGCTCTAGTAGCTAGTTTTTGTTTTGAGAATAAGGATGTGAGAGACCAGTCACATTATGTGCACGTCTTTATATAGGACTAAATGTCTTGTAATACTCAATATTGTAGATTTGTAGGTAACAACCACTTCACATTCAGCTTAGCTCAGGCTAAATGTGAAAGGAAGAAAATTGTCTTGTTAACTTGGCACGTTATTCACACCGTGACGTTTTTTTGATGACATTCACACTGTGACGTTACTTATCAATGATTTGGGTTTCTTGAGTTGGCCACTTAGGTTTCTTTCAGTCTTTTATTATCATGATTTAGCTTTAAGACATTTTTTACATTAGTCTTTTTGGTATCGTGATATTTGTTGACGAGCTGGCCAATTGAGTTTAAGTCTTCTTTCGTCTCGTCTTATTAGTCTTTAGATCATAAACTTTTTAATCATAAACGTACTTTTTTTGTTGTTGAAAGGATCATAAACGTACTTTTTTTGTTGTTGAAAGGATCATAAACGTACTTATTTTTATTTTTTATTAATTTTTTTTATTATTATTATTGATTTGTCTAAAGGATTATTCTTATGGCTCCTCTAAACCCTAACCGTGTCTTCTGCTCCGCTGCTACTGCTTTTCAATGTCGATCACCATCGACTCCTCTGATCCTTGCTATCACCATCCTCCTAATTCATGGGTATGGACTATGCGCTGGCATCTATGGCGACCTTGATAGTCGCACAAACATCAATCACCAAGAATTCAACGACGATACAGTTGGATGTTGACGGTTCGGCCTCTGGATTCAGGGTGTGGGCATCTCTTCTTGGGATGTTCACAGTACATGAGCACAGCAGCTTCGATCGAATTCCAATCTCAGGGAATTTCTACCCTTCCATTGATCCTCTCACTCGGATTGCTTGGGCTGGTAGGCAACTAGTCAGCGGCGAAGGCTTGAGGCTTGGTATTTGGCGCATAAGCGAATTGGACCAGGATCTTTTTAGTCTAATAGATGTGCCCTACTAGAGTACGGCGGCGAAACCGTGGCTGCAGCTAGGCTCATAATGAAGCCAGTGAAGAGCGGTGCTGCTAGACTGACCGTCGATGGCTGGTTTCCAAAAGCTTGGATGCCCATTGAATCGAAATCCACTAATCTCCTTTCGGAATTGCAAGGTGGTAGTGGGCTGCTGGTTTGGTGGCTACTTGATAGTCGTCTTCGCTAGGTCGGCGATAGTAGAACAACATTGTTTCTGTTGACGACGATGTTGTAGAAGCAATCAGAGACGGCAGTCGTGCGAAGTTGCTGGGTTCGAGTGCTCAATAAGAGTTGGGTGTCCAGATCAAATCTAGCCAAGTCTTTGGGCCCAAATCAGAACCCATCTGTTGGGTTCATCTTCTCCAGGGAGTTGGATTTGCGATTCCGAGGATACTTTGCTTATATTGTAGGGTGAATTAAGAAAATGGTAGGGTGGCAATAGACACACCCAATATAGTAACATAGGGGAGAGCTACCACCGCTCAGTAGGGGAAAATCATCCTCACATACTCATGTCTCAATAACTTCTTAGGTGAAGCAAGAAACGCACACAAGCACCGAGCAACACTCGCACCTCAAACTCCAATCATTCACAATGAACCTTTACCCATTACCCCTTGTTCATCCCAACCGTAACCCATTTTGCTAGTCATCTTGTCCTCCCCTCGATCTCCAAGTCCAAATCATCCAATCCGAAATCACCGACTATACCCTCGTTGATATCCCATCCCAGAATCACTGATTGCTGACATCCCATCTCAGAATCATCGACTTCTGACATCCCATCTCGGAATCACCAGAAGAAGTATAATCAATATCTCATTCTCTTGTGCACACGGACTCGCATGAATTCTGGTCCCTACGAGGTTTAGTCTCAACTACACAAAACATTCCTCCCATGACATCCCCCATGTCTTCGGACAGCCACAAAGTTGTCGGCATTACTTTCTACTTTAGAGGTACCACAAGCAATAATTTACGTTTGCAATAAATACAAGCCATAAATTTCATCACATTCAACAAAGTCACAAATCATGTTTTATGCGTAACCAACAACATGCATAACGGAAATATCCATACGATAATCAACACACCACAATTCTCACAAAAATTAGAGAGACATTAAATATATATCTATCATTGGAATCAAAACCCCTACCTTGAAAAAAGAAAGTGTGCCTATCCTTGTTCCTACTCTATACCAGTAGTCATTCCTTCGTAGTTTGAGCCCCCCCACCAAGGTGCCCAAAACACTACATTCTTCCTTAAACTCTCGTTGAACAACTACGCGGTTTCCCTTTTGTTTGTTCTAAGTGATAAGTGATATTTGCCGCACGATTGTAGAAGAAAGAGAGATAAGATTCCCTCGATTTTGTAGGATTTTATTTAAACTAGATTCTCCATTAAAACACTCCAACGGAAATAAATTAAATTTCAATCTTTCCTTCCTCAAGCTTTAATAACAACATAAATTCTAAATTGAATTCCAACTTTTCCTGCCTTAACTTTTTATAAGAAAATAAATTCTAGATTGAAATTCAACCTTTCTTTTCTTAACCTTCTATAACAACATAAATTTTAAAATCCCAAATAAATTCTAAATCCCTAATAAAATTCTAAACTCACAAAAAACTATTTCCCTAATAAATTCTAGACTCACAAAAATTATTTCATGCAATAGCTCATAATTAAACCTCATTAAGTCATAATAAATTTCAAACAAAAAAATTCTCTTTGCAAAATAATACCACCCGCAAGAAAGAAAAGAAAAAATTTAGGGACGGGTTATTACAAAGCATTACAGTGCGAAACAAATGTCCTTCATTACAATGGTTAACTCAACTTATTGGTCAAGCCTACTACACCACAATCCCACCACTTCTAAACCAAAATGATAAGTGAGTCCTAAATGTCAATTCACTCAATTGTGGTACACTTGGAAGCTTTTCGAGTCTGTGAGTCCCGGAAAAATTTTAAAAAATTAAGACGAGATTGAGATTAATTTATTTATCGATAAGTAAGTAACAATGACATATGGGGAGAAGGAGAAGCAGATTGCAGTTGATTTTCCTAAGTGGTGGAATTTTAGAAAAAAAAATTAAAGAAATAGGATTTTCTGCGGTGCAACCCTAGCCGTTGATCTACCCACCGCTTCATCCAAGCCCTTGATTACAATTTAGGTTGAGGTATATATAGTCCTTGATCAGATCAAGGATGGAGTATTTCCCAGAAAACTTGAGAGGGAGAGAGAGCTCGATGCTCTCTGACCCGAGAAGCAGCTCGAACCGACACCTCAACCCGGCCGGCGCTCCACCGTCAGGTCACCTCCGGCCGGCGTACGGACACCTCCACCTTCGCCTCGCCGTCGCCTACATCCTTGTGCTTTTGGATCACCTCATGAATTGAACGGAGAAGGAGCAACGGCGACTGGAAGACTTCTCCGACGAGCTTTGCAGTCTCCGGCCACCGTCTGGGCCACATTCGGTAAGGAAACTCTCCATCTCGTCTCCACCTATTGATGCTTGTTGTTCTAAACTGAAGCTAAATTCCAGAAACTGCTAGCTGGTGTGTTGGATTCCCAGTTCGTCAACATCCCTGTTCAATCGAGCTTGCTTGAAGTAGCTTCTGAAGTTACTCAAGGAACAGAAGGTTCGTGACTCTCGGAGTACATGAGAGAAAGCATCGGAATCCAGTTGGTATGGTTTGGTTAAGTTAAAATGCAATGCATACTAACCAAACCGTGTGAGAAATGTGATGGCTTAAGAGCGAAGGGGGCACTGACTTCCCTGGGTTCAATCCCCTAAACCTCCGGAGGGTTAGCTACACCGGTCGGACAGTGAGCGATCGTAATGACGACCTAACTCCGTGTGTGTAGCTAGGTAGCGGACGCTCTCACTACGCTTACCTGGTTGATAAATTATTTGAGGTAAGGTCGTGTAGTGGGTCTACGGGACCGGCCATCGGGTAAGATTCAGCGTGCGTGTTTATTTAAGTATCCTGCATCAATTTTCGAGTTAGAAAGCATTATTAAAAAGTTTGTTGTTGATTGAAATATTTGGTTTAAGCATGTTTTCATACTGGGGCCCCAAAGTTTTATTATTTGGTTTTAAATCTAGTCGAGGTAGAGTTCCTGTTGAGCACCGAGGACGAAAGCTCACCCCTACAATAGTGTGGATGCAGGTACCGTGCACTGGTGACGGGACTAAAGCGGACGGAGCTGGGTGTGCGGAATAAGTCCGGTAAACCATCGTTTGGACTTTGTTCTACATTCTTTTTCTCGAACTTCGTGTTCCGAAACTTGTTGATAGTTAGCCGTTGTCAATTTTAGTTCTCATTACTTAAAGTTCGTATCCTTCGTGTGAACATTCATTCAAGTTTTGGACGAATGAAATGATTTTTAGCAACTCAAGGATTTTCACCTCAAAAATATTTGTAGCTTCCGCTGTGTTTATGCAAAAAGTTTTTTAAATAAAATGCCTAGCGGCTCTCTAGGATGTAAGCCGAGCGTTCGATTTATGTTTTAGAGACTCGCGGCACTGTAACGAGCTTAAGATGGTGAGGTGTAGCCTGGGGCGTTACAATTTAGAAATAAAGAAATTCTTTGTATATAAAGGGAATGGTTGTGGTATAATCTCGAGCGTCTATTTCTTCACCCTTCTTCATAGCCCAAGATATTCATTTAGTTTAGGTTTGTAATTAGTCTCAGATCGAATCAAACAACCAGAACGTTCCATAAAAAGCTAGAGCTGGAGACCAGTTTCTTGACCCAAATACCCGCAAGTGTGACCTGGTCGGTATTCTTAGCTCCGACCACCTCTATTGACGGGACTAGTGGCGTTGGCTTCCTCTCCACAGCGTGACTCGACCATGGTCTTGGCTTCTCCAGTAAAGGTCAGTTGAAGGAGGAACGAAGCTCGACAGCTTCAGCTATTCATGGTGATTTTCGGTCGTGAATCGGACTCCGACCACTTTTCGGTGTCTATCAGATGGCAATAGCTTTCTCTCTTCATTGTTGATCACTCTCTGGTATGTGCTTATCAAAACGGTAAATTGTGACGGAGGTTTGAATCTCGAAAAGACCGGACTTCCCGGCGGTTTTGCAGCTTTTTCTGCGACTTCGGTCGCTGATGATGACATGCAAGGTAAGGAAACTAGTCTTCTCATTGAGCTCTACGTCCTGAAGTACTTAGATTTCAATTTTGGTGAAATTTGGGAAGTTTGATGTTTCGGGTTGCATGACCACAACGAGTTTACTGTGAATGGAGATGGGTTCTGATTTGATTTCATAGCTTCGAATACCAAGTAAAAATTGATTTGGTTTGACTTATCAAACTGTGTATCATTGGAGGCACACATGTGGATTGAACTACTTCTGTATGCTGGTTGTGTTGGAAATTTTGATTGTGTATTTCAAAATACTTGGTCTAACTCTCAATTCATTGAAAAATTATTTACTATACAGTTATTCTAAAATGTTACTAATTCACTATGCTCATAATATTAGAGCATATTAAGGTTACAGGAGTTACGATATTTCAATAATTATCTTATTAAATTTATGAAATTTAATAATACCTGTCACTTCTTACTCTTACAGACATAATGAAATTCATTATCTTCTATAATTCTCTCTGTAGCCATTTCTCTAGTGAATTCATGCATATTTGCTCTTGCTCTTCCATAATGTCAAAGGAAAAAAATCAAGCATTTCTAGGATCCAAGTTTGCGAGTGTACGCTTACAAGGATTAATGGTTGTTGTACCCTGGAGGGTAGGGCGTCACTAACTTGCTACACCGAGAAATTGTCTCCGAGGGGCGAAATCTACTCTTAAGGACAATGTTTGCACGCCTCAACCTTAAACTCCTTTTGAATGATCTGTCCTTCAGAAGCCTACAAATTCAATAGATAAGTGTTATGATTCTCGCTATTTTAGTCTATTATTACAATGAAATGATGATTATTATTTTCTATTAATATATTATTTTTTTGTGATTTTGTAGGAGAATCAAAATCTGGTGTACACGTAGCATCCATCGACCAAATTTTCTAACAGGGTGCAGACACAAGTAGTAGCTTCCCCGTTTGGTTTGAATGCAGCATGGGATAGACTTGTTGAGCTTGAATCAAATTGGAATCAAGATTGAGAGATACAATTCATCTTGTTAAGGTAATCTATTAATTGTTAAGTTTGGAAGTTGTTGTGCGGTTGATCTTACTGAGAAAAGAGTTTAATTGTTCAGTGTATAAGGAATTTGGTTGCAATAAAATAGAGGGAAGAAGTTTTCAAGTGGTTGCAGGGGCCACGTTTAAGGTAGTCATGACTCATCTCACTAATATATATGGCTCTGACTAACTTTTAATTTTGTTAATTGGTATATTGATTATGTTTACTAGTGCTTGGTTAGCCCTGAAAAGTTTAACTATACAATAGTATTTGTTAAATTGAAAATTCAGTGTTGAACTTGTTCATTGGAATTTGGCCAAGTGATTCCCAAAGAACAAGTTTCCAGTGTTCGAGTGATAGTTTTGTAGAAGCATGATTAAAGGAAAAGTATTTACTTAATCATGCACAAAGTGAGCAAGTCAATATATATTTACAACATGAAAAGGAAAGAGTGAGCTTAAAAGAAGGGAAAGAATGTGTACTGTGACTCTGGTCGGCTAATGAAATCGACCATTGAGATTTGCATATTAATTGGTGTCATTCATTTGAAATTGTCCGGGAAATGAATATTAATGTTTGGGTGTCCATAGTAAATTGGAAGAATTACACCCAACAAAATAAATTCATTTTTGGAATAAATTAAACAAATAGATTTGGGAATAAATGTTGATTGTTAGAGAATAGAATCTTATATTAACGCTCGAGTACTATCATTGTCGGACTAGGACTCCAGTTACCCAAAACATGAAAGGTGGTGGTGTTGGCCTAGAAAAGCCAATGAAGTTAAAGCTACGATACCCGAGGTAGGAGATTCTAGACTTGCCTCAGTTAGAGATTTGTATGCATGTTTTATCATAGTAAATTTTGATACATGAGAAATCTGTTTTAATTGCCTATGAGTTATTGTTTGATGACTTGATAGTGAGAGGAGCATAGCGACTTCCTTGGGCTTCGATCCCCTAAACCTCCGGAGGGGCTGTATGGACTGAAGATTGTCTTACATCCTTTGAGGTTTGGCACTACTTCTAGGTGATACGGGGTAAGCGGACACTCTAGCTAGCTGCACCTTGCCGGTGTAAACGATATTAATCGTGGTAAGGTTGTAGTTGGCATAGAAAACGGTCATCAGGTTTGTTTTTCTTTATGGGCCCTACTATATTTTTTATAAACGAACTATGGTTGTGGTTTCGAATATTTTATCATATGCATCATGTTTCACTTACTTTGCCAGCACCTAAGTTTTAAACTGTTTTCGCACCTAACTGGGGTAGAGTCTTATTGAGCAGCAAGGACGAAAGTTCACCCCTACAATAGTTTTTGGATGCAGGTAGTGTGTACGGAGACGGGACAGCTAGACGATGCTATGTGGCTTAGTTACCTTGTACTTCAAATTGTGTCAGTAGTGGAGTTTGTTTCATTTGACAGGTTTTCTTATTTTCTTTACTCTCGCATATCTTGTTTATCGAGATTGTGATTGTTTGTAAAATATTATTGTTGTATATTCTTCGGACTTTGGCCTTGAGCCGCACTAACATTCGATTTTTGTTCTTTTGGAAGGACTTGTATTGTTTTTCTTTAAAGGATTTCTAATGGTTTTATAGTTTTCACCTCATTTTAAATTAAACGCTTCTACATTTAAAATTTGTTGTTTACGTTACAAATAGATTTTAATTTCTTCTCTGCCTTGTGGGGTCTTAGGACTTGAGTTAAGTATCTTACCTTAGGTTCTAAGGCTACATGGCACTGTATTGTGCTTGATTTGATAAGGTGCAAATTGGGGCGTTACAGAAAATGGTATCAGAGAAATGATTCAAAGTCATTGAATTTTGTCTTTGTTTGAATTTCAATTCGTCGTTGTTTAGCTAGTGAAATGATTTCAATTTACCAGTTATTTTAAGTTCAAAGCTTTGTTTTTCGATTTCATTGTTCAAAATGTTTTAAGTTTCAAAACTTTGGTTCTCCGAATTTGTATTTAAAATGATCTGCATAAAATTGTTATTGTTTCGAAAGCACCTTATTAGTTTCTGTTTTACAATGGATTTGAAAGTTGTGTTCAAATCTGATTAAATGCAAATTTACTTGATTAGTGGTTTTGCAATTTTGATGACTGCGGGAATTTTAAGTCTTTGAATCAAATTTTGAAACTCTGTTTATAGTTATGATTGTAAACCAACTTATTTTCAATTTGGTATCTATTTTGAAATTTGGAGTGTTTCACCAAATTTAGTTTACAAACCTTGGTCTCCAAATTTGTGTTATAAATATTTGCTCGTACTTTAACCTCTTTCAAGCTATACGTAGATTTCGGTTTTACAAGTGATTTGGCAAACAATTTGAAATTAATTAGTTTGAGCGCGAACCATTTCTACAAGCTTGTGGGATTTGTAATCTGGTGCTGAAAAGGAATTTTGAAATCATTTAGTTTGATTTTGGTTGTGACGAAATTTCCAAACATTCTTCGGATTTTATATTTGGTTCCAGTTCAAGGTCATTGTAATTTATTTATATTAATCTTATGATTCCCCTACCTTGGGACCATCTCTCTTTAAGAGTTTACTTCGAACTGTTCGATATTGTTAATATCAAGTGATTGAATAGTTCTTTCAGACTCGACAGTTGAATTCATTTCTCTAATTTGATTGAGTCCACTATTTTTTTTTTGATCAAATAAGAACTTCATTAATAATGAACTGCTTACAACGAGTTTTTGGCGACATCTCTTACTCAGAAATGGCCACTAGACTTCCCACTGGAACTCTATATACTGACTCTAAACTTGCACTACAACTGTATGACAAAGACAACAAGCGCAGGAGCAGTAAATCCTTAACATCTCACCTCTCGTCCAGCCTGTAAGAACTCTAAAACTAGACAACTCACTTGTGTCGACACTAACTTACCAACCAGAGTCCTCCTGACCAGCGTTTGATCGACCAAGCCAACACTCGTTATGACCTAAACTCGACCAAAAGGATTGCCGGACCTTCAAACCTGGGACTAAAACACCAACACCATCACCTCCCTATTGTCAACACCATCCATCCACCCCTGCTCCAAAACGCCAACTCCTCCAACCCAATCCCAGACAGGAAGGACCCACTAGAAGGCCAAGGATGATTGTCTATGCCAGACTTTTCGCCACCGCTGCTGACCCAACTCCAGAACAGGATCGACCCCCAAGACTGCGAAAAGAAGATTGTCTCTGCCACACCTTTAATAGTGACAAACTACCAACAATAAAATAAAACCAAACCCTAAACCCTAAACTAACAAAGAAACCAAAAACCAAACCCTAAATTAAAACTGGAACAAAATAAATAAAAGCAATAAGCATAACTGCCCACATTGGGCCCAATTCCTGAACCCAGGCCCAAGAACCATCCAAGATTGAGAGAAGGCCAAGCCCGGGCCACAAACGTTCATGTCTCACCCCTGACATCGCACCACCGTCCACACCAGACCACGGCCACCGTCGAATCTTCCCCACCGTCGCAGCAACAACGTCGATCCCAAACCACATGCCTGAACTGAGCGGACGATTCCTATTGGCCACATGCCGGACCAGACCGATCTCCGATCTCAACCTGCGAACCACCGATCCACACAGAGCAGATCGATCTCCGTCGCCGCCTGCAATCAATCCCAACCAGAACAATCTCCAATCCCGCCTGCAAACATCCAAGCGCAGATCGATCCCCGCTCGTCGCACATCAAAGTTTACATCGCCCCGACCCCTAAACCCAGCGCTGCTAAAGGGTGTGATCCGACCCGTTGAACCGGTTTTCCACCAGCCATTCCTTGACCATCGATCCCAGAGATGCTCCCGTCTTGCCGACCAGACATTCTTCCCCATCCTTGACACAGCTGTCGGACCCAAAGTCATACTAGAGACAACAGAGCCTCCAAGGGTGCTCGAACAATCACGTCCCGTCCGACGACGACGTCGCTAGGACGTGCCGCCGGACGGAGGAAGGAATAAGTCTGGGCTACAAGGAGTCCTTAGGGTTTGAGAGAATAAAATACTGATAATTTAATAGCTTCTTGATTGAGTCCACTATTTGATCGAGAATTATTCTACGCACCGACGGTATTCTACGCACCGACGGTGTAAGTGAACCAACAGCCAATATCTAACCTCAGCCATTCATCTGATCTAGCCGTCCACGTGACATTAACATTCATACTAACGCCGTTAAGAGAATTGAACCCAAAAAAGAGTTGGTCAACATAGTAAATATTCAATTTATTCTAATTAAACTACGGTAAAATCTGGAAGTATGAAACTGGAAAAGTCGGGCATGGAGGTTCTCTGATTATGGGCCGCCGACGAAGAAGAGATTATTCGAACTAAAGAAGGATGCTCGTAAAGTTTCTTGTGGCCAGGCCCTTGATTCAGTGATTGTTCAATTCCCAAAATGGCTCCAATTGCTTCACCCAAAGTTGGCCAGAATCCCAGATCGATCCAGACCCACCACCAAACGATCAAGACTGTGGTGTCCAACTGAATCAAATCTGCCGCTAATGGGTATATCAAACCATCAAGACGAAGAGATTTGATTCAGTTGCACTTTGTTCTGGGTTTGATCGTGCGATTGAGATGCAGAATGATTTCGTTGATGGAGGAGGGTGGAAGAATGAACAAAGTTCCGGCAAGAACCGGATCCCGTTGAGTGAAATCTGATCAAGCTTAGTTACCCTTCGAAACGAAGAGTCCCTACGAGCTTCTTTCTCCGTTCCTTATCACCCATATCTTCCACCTATCCCAATGCACCGGTCGATTAACTCTGAGGGGAACAGTTGCAAGGGATTGTTGGGAAAGTTTGAAATCGAGCAGAGAAGCTTTCCAGGTTATATATGAAAAGAATGATACAGTGATCATTGCCATCAGTTGGCACAGTGGGGAAACCATATAGCAAAACTATTCAGGTTCAATCCACGTGGTTGGCATGTAATTTTTTTTTTTTTTTTTTTTTTTTTACAATGTGCAATTTTCTCTTCTTCTCTTTTATTTTTTTACTTACATTTTAGAAAAAAAAAATATACACATTACTTACATTTTACTAAAAAATTCTATTAATAAGGAAAAATAAGTGACGCATATATTTCAATCGTGGAGGAGATGAACTTTTATCCAAAATATATTCATTTGTAACATATTTTCGAGAAAGGTTGCGACAAATATTTTATATAGGTAGATAGAGTTTGACTATAAGAATGTGTGTTAGTGAAGTAACAAAGAGGTACACACATTCATTGTTTTACATTCCATTATGATACACAATACTAATTCAATGACATATCAATTCGATCTATAAATGAATCAATAAAATTCTGATTTTAGGACCAATTGATGAAGATATAAATATTTCGACATTTTTACATGGGTCGATAAACAACCTAAATGTTTTACATGAGTTTATAGGCCTCATCCCTATGAGAGTGTGAGCATTGAAAAATTGACAAAACAAGTTACAAAGGAATGATTCTGAGTGTTTTGGTGTGATGTGTATTTAGGGTTGACCATGTAGGATCGAGGGCCATACGATGTCGAAAATAGATAAATTTTTACTATAGCCATTTCTTCTTGTCATGGTAACATCCAACTGTCGAATTGGTAAAATTATATTCCCTCGACCTTGTTTATTTCGGAAAGTATACATTTCCATTTAACGAATAAATAACTAGACCATCTTAATAGGCATATAGAGATCTCGTGCTATTGAAAAAGTCAAAATTGAAAACGGATAGATTTGACACCACCTAAGAGCATCTGCATCAGTGATAGTTATCTTCATAGCTAAAAATAGCTAAAATTGGAATAAAACTAGTTAAATATTGAGTTATGCTCGAGCAGAATACCTAAATCCCAAGTTAAATTTAAGTTTTAGTTAAATTCTCCCTCATCTCTAGCTAAATATAGCTAGGTTTTTTAGCTAAAGTTAAATTTAGCTTTTATTTAACTAGTCTATTGGAGATCAAATTTAGCCTAAAATTAGTTAAATTTCAATTTTTTTTTTGAAATGAGTATTCTGTTGGAGATGTCCTAAGTATTTAGCGCTTATTAATAGATAAAAAATTTAAATTCAATCCCTTGTGGCTTCGGCGCTGGTCAAAGTGATCAACTGTATATATGTTTATAAAGTTATATTTGTATGTTCGGTTGACCACGTCAATAGAGATTGAAACAGTGAAGTCTACAGATAGAAATGTAACCGTATACATAAATTATGTTAATCATCGCATCTGACGGTCAATTTAGTCAATGTCACTCTATATAATCTTGTTGATATATAAAAGTGTAATTATTTTATATAAACCTTTTTTCGAAGTTGTGGACCGAAAGACGTCGTTCGACCATGCATAAAAATACAAATTTTTGTTGTTGTTGCATATAAATACAAATTTTGCTGTGTAATTGCATGTATAGTAATTTATTTCATTATATCACTGTTTTTTATAAGAAAATATTCATTATCGTTTTCTTCCTCATGACACCGCCAACATCGCTATCTCTACTGAAGTTTCACTCAGAAAACACCACTGCTGTTGACTACATTCATGCTCTCGCAATTAAGGAGGGAGGGGCTTTGTTAATATGATGTCAATTTGTTCAGTGTCGTCGATTACGGTGAGGAACGGCGGAGGTCTTGATTTTCTTGGTGGCGGTGGTTATGGAGGAGACGACGGTGACCCTTTTGATGGTCATCATACTGGACCTTCGTAATTACAAAGAGGTATATACCCAGAAGATGAACAAGGTTGATTGATGGGTGATGGGTGATGGGTGATTGGGTCTGGTTGGGTGAGAAAATCTCACAGTAGTTGATGATGGAGAGTGGGCAAGAGGTGAGAGAGCCATAATCAAAGATTCTTTAATTTGGTCTTTGAATTAGATTTGGTGTCTGCTATCAACTCGTGGTAAAATTGAATTTTACTACATTTGAGATTTTTTTTTGTCGCCATCGATCTCATTCTCATTGACTAACCATGGACCAAGTAACTTTGGACTTCAACTAACGGTGCTGTCTGCTGGTGCAAGTGACCCTTGGTGCATGGAATCCTCTCCGCTATTGTTATTTCCAGGTAATTTAGAAAGTAACGGATCTCGTAATAGTAGTAAAGTTGTTATAGACTGAACGAAATCGAGTTACTTTATTACGAGCAGAAATTGTTCGTATATATATAGGAGGAAGAAAATCAGTTTACTCAAGAGACCCATATCCTTAATTTCAGATTGCAAAGATAAACCCATACCCAAATTTCAATTGGGAAAACCAATCTTAGAAGCTAACACCCAAATCCCTTAATTATGGCTGACACAAGAATGGAAGCCATTGAAAAACTCATGACTTTGTGAAAGAGATGCAATGCATGAGCTTACTTGATCCATGATGTTGAAAAGACTTCTGATCTTCAATTTTGCTTTTGCGACAAGACAGCAAGGAGAAGAGAGGAGAAGCAGATTGCAGTTGATTTTCCTAAGTGGTGGAATTTTAGAAAAATAAATTAAAGAAATAGGATTTTCTGCGGTGCAACCCTAGCCGTTGATCTACCCACCGCTTCATCCTAGCCCTTGATTACAATTTAGGTTGAGGTATATATAGTCCTTGATCAGATCATGTCACGCCCCTGATTTTTAACACAAATAAAAATCGATATATAATCTCATAATTACATATGCGTGATCGTTCAACCATCAATACCAAGCACCTGAAAACTTTTTCCCCTTTAAACTACATACGTATTGATGCCTTGAACCCACTATGTCAATATTGACCCGCCCACAGAGTCATATATTACATAAACTTACGAATTAAATTGTCAACAATAAAATAAAATGTAAATGCTCCTCAGAGTTTACTACATAGCGGAAGTCATAACAATGGCAAAGCCAACCAAATTTGCTTCCTACCTGTTCTGCTGCCAACAAGCTACCTCAGCTTCAGCCACGATTACCCTGACCTGCAGGATTAACCCCTACACCATTTGAATAGTGCACCGGGTTGTCACACAACAAACCCGGTAAGCTTTTGCAAGCCCGTATGAGTAACTCAAAACAACTCACACAAAATCACGGGATAACAACCCGCACGTTTAAATCGAGAAACCAAATCACGCTTTGATCCCTTAAAACACGAAATAAACGAGAACAACCCACCCTTAATTTCCTTTCAAATCGAAATAAAAGAAAGCAACTTACACCTTGGTTCCTTTTAAAACGAAACATAGAAAACAACTCACTCCTTGGTTTCTATCAATTGTACCAAAATCGTACCATAGAAAACAACCCACACTTGAATTCTATCAGTAAAACATAGAAAGCAACTCACTCTTTGATTTCTATCAAATATAACATAGAAAACAACTCACACCTTGAATTCTATCAATCGTACCAAATCGTACCATAGAAAGCAACTCACACCTTGATTTCTATCAAACGTACCAAATCATACCATAGAAAGCAACTCACACCTTGATTTCTATCAAATCGTTAATAAGGAAAACAACTCACACCTTGAATTCTATCAATCGTACCAAATCGTACCAAATCGTACCATAGAAAGCAACTCACACCTTGATTTCTATCAATCGTACCATAGAAAGCAACTCACACCTTGATTTCTATCAAATCGTTAATAAGGAAAACAACTCACACCTTGAATTCTATCAATCGTACCAAATCGTACCATAGAAAGCAACTCACACCTTGATTTCTATCAAATCGTTAATAAGGAAAACAACTTGCACCTTGTCTCCTTAAAAACCGTTAATAAGGAAGCAACTCACACCTTGTTCCCTAAAAACACGTAATGTCATGAGTTATCAATAACTAATTCCCGTTACCCCATGAATTACCTATATGGCAGACAGACTAGAGCTCTAACTGAAACGTAACCACTCGTCCAGCCAAAGACGTGATTACCTGATATTCTGCCCAAGGTCATAGACCTTCGTTCCTCGGGCCGCACAGTCCCTTGGAGCAAAACATTAAAGGAGTCGCACTTGACCCAAAATGTTACACAATCTCAACGCTTTTCAAAACAATCGAAATCAACATTTCCATAATCATTGTTTTCCGAAAAGCCATAACACAAAACAATAAAAAGCATCATTCCATGCATATTGTTTTCATACACAAATCTCAACGCTTTTCAAAACAAATCGAAATCAACATTTCCACAATCATTTGTTTTCCAAAAGCCACAACCCAAAAGAATAAAATGCATCATTCATGCCTATTGTTTTCATAAATCCACAAATCCACCAAAACATATATATTTCACGTAAATATATATATACGTAGTCATCCGCTCAGGAATGCCTACTAATACCAACTATAGTTTGCAGTTAAATCAATAACTCTCAAAACGATAAAGGTAATTCCGTTCGTAAATGAACCTTGTGAGATTACTCACCTCGAAATTCCCGCTGCGTCTTCAATACAGAACAAAACAGCCTAACCACCAACTAACCGTCCAAGAATACTTCGCCAAGTACCTAAGGAAGCACAGCTCTGATTCAGTCAACGAATCACAAGGAATAACGTTCGAAACCCTAAATAGAACCAAAATTCCCAAGGTGATGCCAAATGAGGCGAAACCACATCCGAGACCACCCAATGTCTCTGGAATACTTATACGATCGATGTGTCCGAACCACAAGTCGATCAGATGCTCGGATCCTCACGGATTGAATATATCCACCGGTATGAAACCGTAAAAATCATAACAAATCCATACGAACTCCAAAATTTGCATATTATATATCGAAACGCTTGTATCGATGAGTAGAAGATATATAATACCAGAAACAGTTCCTAATATGGCCGTAACGCGGCCAGAACGCCGTCATAGATGGTGGCGCACCGCCGCCGGCCAAAACTCATTATTTCCCAAAACTCCCAACATCAAAGCTACTCATCTAAGAATGCTTGTGAATTTTCATAAGTAGCTCGAAGTCAGAAAACAAGCATAAAGGGTCAAAAACTACTTCACAAGCTTTGAATTACTATTCAATCCGAGTTGAACCAAGTTTCACGTGAATCGATCCAAACAACCACCAAGGATGGATCAAGGAGGCTGCTCTGAGCTCCCCAAGCTCGGTTTGAAGCCTCACCGACGTCGGAGATCGGAGAACCGATCGGTTCAGATTCCTCCAAAAGTCGCCGTGAATTGTCGTTAGAGACTGCCATAGAGACGACCGTACAAGGGAGGCGAATCTATCTGTGCAAATTTCAAGGCCGGAGGTCGCCAGAGAATGGAGTTCCGACCGGGTCGGAATACCGGGTTCGGGACGGGTCAGTCGAAAAACCCAGATACCGAAGGTATCAGTCGAGAGAGAAAAGAGAGAGAAGAGTTGGTTTCCGGAAAAGGAAAGTGGAAAAATAAAAAATAGTAACTTTCCCGAAAGGGAAACTAGTTGGTTTCCGGAAAAGGAAAGTGGAAAAATAAAAAATAGTAACTTTCCCGAAAGGGAAACTCCTATATATAGTAACTTTCCAAATTTTCCAACGCTCATAACTTTCTCATACGAACTCTGATTTCTGCGTTCCACATATCCACGAACTCGTATTGACGCGCTCTACAACTTTCGTGAAGGAAGTTTTCGGAGAATCGCAACGTATCAAAATTCAACATTTGAGCCACCCCTAAAGTCATATTTTCCGAAAAAAAATTCGTCCGAAACACTTCCGCTCCATCCACGAGCCACAAAACCTTCCAATAACCACAAATTAGATTCCGGAAAATCCTTGGAAAATAAATACGAATTTCTGGGGCATCACAGATCAAGGATGGAGGATTGCCCAGAAAACTCGAGAGGGAGAGAGAGCTCGGTGCTCTCTGAAACGAGAAGCAGCTAGAACCGACACCACAACCCGGCCGGCGCTCCACCGTCAGGTCACCAATGGCTGGCGCACGGACACCTCTGCCTTCGTCTCGCCGTCGCCTACATCCTTGTGCTTTTGGATCTCCTCATGCATTGAACGGAGAAGGAGCAACGATGACTGGAAGACTTCTTCGACGAGCTCTGCAATCTCCGACCACTGTCTGGGCCTCATTGGGTTTGGAAACTCTCCATCTCGTCTCCACCTGTTGATGCTTGTTGTTCTAAACTGAAGCTAAATTCCAGAAACTGCTAGTTGGTGTGTTGGATTCCCAGTTAGTCAGCATCCCTGTTCAATCGAGCTTGCTCGAAGTAGCTTCTGAAGTTACTCAAGGAATGGAACGTTCGCGACTCTCGGAGTACGTGAGAGAAAGCATCGAAATCCATTTGGTATGGTTTGGTTAAGTTAAAATGTAATTCATACTAACCAAACCGTGTGAGAAATGTGATGGCTTAAGAGCGAAGGGGGCACTGACTTCCCTGGGTTCGATCCCCTAAACCTCCAGAGGGTTAGCTACACCGGTCGGACAGTGAGCGATCGTAATGACGACCTGACTCCGTGTGTGTAGCTAGGTTGTGGACGCTCTCGCTACACTTATCTGGTTGATAAATTATTTGAGGTAAGGTCGTGTAGTGGGTCTATGGGACCGGCCATCGGGTAAGATTCAGCGCGCGTGTTTATTTAAGTATCCTGCATCTATTTTCTAGTTAGAAAGCATTATTAAAAGGGCTAAATACTGGTTACTACCCTGTGGTTTAGGTCCAAAATCAATTCAGTCCCTGGACTTCTCATTTCATCAAAATCACCCCTGTACTTTTAATTTTGATCTAATAGGTCCAATTCGTTAATATTCTGTTATGGGTTCAACTTATAGTTAGATTATTTGATGAAAAACTTTTTATTTGATAGATTTCTAATAGTGAGACCCACTCCTAAATTGACTATGCAGGCCACATCAACACCACATTATAAAACATAGGCCATATATAAGCCATGTCAACAAGTTAAATGACTCAATTATCGGAAAAGTAATAGATTGTACCTATTAGATCAAAATTGAAACTGCAGGGGTGTTTTTGATGAAATTAGAAGGCCAGGGACTGAATTGATTTTGGACCTAAACCACAGGGTAGTAACCAGTATTTAGCCCTTATTAAAAAGTTTGTCGTTGATTGAAATATTTGGTTTAAGCATGTTTTCATACTGGGGCCCCAAAGATTTATTATTTGGTTTTAAATCTAGTCGAGGTAGAGTTCCTGTTGAGCAGCGAGGACGAAAGCTCACCCCTACAACAGTGTGGATGTAGGTACCGTGCACTAGTGACGGGACAAAAGCGGACGGAGCTGGGTGTGCGGAATAAGTCCAGTAAACCATCATTTGGACTTTGTTCTACATTCTTTTTCTCAAACTTCGTGTTTCGAAACTTGTTGATAGTTAGCTGTGGTCAATTTTAGTTCTCATTCCTTAAAGTTTGTATCCTTCGTGTGAACATTCATTCAAGTTCTGGACGAATGAAATGATTTTTAGCAACTCAAGGATTTTCACCTCAAAAATATTTGTAGCTTCCGCTGTGTTTATGCAAAAAGTTTTTTAAATAAAATGCCTAGCGGCTCTCTAGGATGTAAGCCGAGCATTCGGTTTATGTTTTAGAGACTCGCGGCACTGTAACGAGCTTAAGCTGGTGAGGTGCAGCTTGGGGCGTTACAATTTGGAAATAAAGAAATTCTTTGTATATAAAGGGAATGGTTGTGGTACAATCTTTAGCGTCTATTTCTTCACCTTTCTTCGCAGCCCTCGATATTCATTTAGTTTAGGTTTGTAATTAGTCTCAGATTGAATCGAACAACCAGAACGTTCCATAAGAAGCTAGAGCTGGAGACCAGTTTCTTGACCCAAATACCCGCAAGTGTAACCTGGTCGGTATTCTTAGCTCCGACCACCTCTATCGACGGGACTAGTGGCATTGGCTTCCTCTCCACAGCGTAACTCGACCATGGTCTTGGTTTCTCCAGTAAAGGTAAGTTGAAGGAGGAACGAAGCTCGACAGCTTCAGCTATTCATGATGATTTTCGGTATTGAATCGGACTCCGACCACTTTTCGGTGTCTATCAGATGGCGATAGCTTTCTCTCTTCATTGTTCATCACTCTCTGGTATCTGCTTATCAAAACGGTAAATTGTGACAGAGGTTTGAATCTCGAAAAGACCGGACTTCCCGGCGGTTTTGCAGCTTTTTCGGCAACTTCGATCGCTGATGATGACATGCAATGTAAGGAAACTAGTATTCTCATTGAGCTCTACGTCCTGAAGTACTTAGATTTCAGTTTTGGTGAAATTTGGGAAGTTTGATGTTTCGGGTTGCATGACCACAACGAGTTTACTGTGAATGGAGATGGGTTCTGATTTGATTTCATAGCTTCGAATACCAAGTAAAAATTGATTTTGTTTGACTGATCAGACTGTGTATCATTGGAGGCACACATGTGGATTGAACTACTTTTGTACGCTGGGTGTGTTGGAAATTTTGATTGTGTATTTCAAAATACTTGGTCTAACTCTCAATTCATTGAAAAATTATTTACTATACAGTTATTCTTAAACGTTACTAATTCATTATGCTCATAATATTAGAGCATGTTAAGGTTACAGGAGTTACGATATTTCAATAATTATCTTATTAAATTTGCATTATATCACTAAGCCTTTTCATCTACTATATATACCTGTCACTTCTTACTCTTACAAATACAATGAAATTCATTTTCTATAATTCTCTCTGTAGCAATTTCTCTAGTGAATTCATGCATATTTTGTTGGAGAGGAAAGATCCCACATTGGATAAGTGACAAAATATAATATAACTTATGTTGGAGAGGAAAGATCCCACATTGGATAAGTGACAAAATATAATATAACTTATGTTGGAGAGGAAAGATCCCACATTGGAAAAGTGACAAATAAAATATAACTTATGTACATACCGCCTATATTACATACCGCCAAGCATAAGCAACAACCTCGTAGGTGGGCCCCTCGACATGGTAGGTCCCGCCTACAATATGCATCCGGTAGACCGACACCCGAGTTACCTCGCCATGGTGGAGGTCGGCCGGTATCTTGCCAGGAGGCCGCCCTCCCATGCTCTCCAAAAGCCTTCAAGAGAAGTAAATATGTGTATATTGTCCCACATCGGAAATGTAGAATAGAATGGGACTTCCTTTAGCTATATAAGGAAGTCCTCCCCTTCTTGGAAAGGGATGGATCCATGATCCCTATACTTGTATCACTATCAAAGGCTACTTGGCCTCACTACTAGTGGAATCTCTAAGTGGACGTAGCCTTGCCTCAAGGGCAAGGTGAACCACTATACATGCTTGTGTCTCTCTCTCTCTCTATCCCCATCATGATCCATGCTTAGTTCCCGTTCCGTATTCTCACACAGAAATAACTTATAAGTGGGTGGCTCTTACCCAATTATACCGAGGCCTTTTGTGATTAAAACCCAACACCTATCGGGTAGTTAAGTTGGGACAGTATCGGTACAATGGTGGGCCTCGGGCCACGCTTGTCGCTGTTTAACATGGTATCAGAGCGGGTCCTTCTCCAATTGCGTCTCCACGTAGGCACGTATCATGAGCCCAAATTGGGGTTCCCTGATTGTATTGATAAAGTAATCTGGGGTTCACATCCAAAACCAATTGGCAATGGATGGAGTGGCCCAAACCCTTATAAACACATAGGCAAGGTCCCATTTTTCCCATGTGGGATGTATATATTCTCAACACGCCCCCGCACGTGTGGCGAATTTTCAAGCCATACACGTGGACAACTTTGGGTGACGTGGAGCCCGTGTGGCCGTTAGGCATGCACATGTGGGTAACCTGGCTCTGATACCATAATAAAGTAATCTAGGGTTCACATCCAAAACCAATTGGCAATAGATGGAGTGGCCCAAACCTTTATAAACCCATAGGCAAGGTCCCATTTTTCCCATGTGGGATGTATATATTCTCAAGACTTGTGTCCCAATTTCCAATGTGGAAATTGGATTAATTAATTTCACGTGCAGACCTAGAGTTAGGTTGCACGTGAGGGGCCGTGTTGGAGAGGAAAGATCCCACATTGGAAAAGTGACAAATAAAATATAACTTATAAGTGAGTGGCTCTTACCCAATTTTACCGAGGCCTTTTGTGATTAAAACCCAACACCTATCGGGTGGTTAAGTTGGGACAGTATCGGTACAATGGTGGGCCACGGGCCACGCTTGTCGTTGTTTAACATGGTATCAGAGCGGGTCCTTCTCCAATTGCGTCTCCACATAGGCACGTATCATGAGCCCAAATTGGGGTTCCCTGTATTGCTATCAAAATTACCAAGTGTCCAATGTGGGCCTTGGATTGTATCGACCAAGTCTCCGATATGAGACTTGTGTCCCAATTTCCAATGTGGAAATTGGATTAATTAATTTCACGTGCAGATCTAGAGTTAGGTTGCACGTGAGGGGGCGTGTTGGAGAGGAAAGATCTCACGTTGGAAAAGTGACAAATAAAATATAACTTATAAGTGGGTGGCTCTTACCCAATTGTACCGAAGCCTTTTGTGATTAAAACCCAACACCTATCGGGTGGTTAAGTTGGGACAGTATCGGTACAATGGTGGGCCACGGGCCACGCTTGTCGCTGTTTAACATGGTATCAGAGCGGGTCATTCTCCAATTGCGTCTCCACGTAGGCACGTATCATGAGCCCAAATTGGGGTTCCCTGTATTGCCATCAAAATTACCAAGTGTCCAATGTGGGCCTTGGATTGTATCGACCAAGTCTCCGATATGAGACTTGTGTCCCAATTTCCAATGTGGAAATTGGATTAATTAATTTCACGTGCAGACCTAGAGTTAGGTTGCACGTGAGGGGGCGTGTTGGAGAGGAAAGATCTCACATTGGAAAAGTGACAAATAAAATATAACTTATAAGTGGGTGACTCTTCCCTTTTGTGATTAAAAACCCAACACCTATCGGGTGGTTAAATTGAGACAATATCGGTACAATGGTGGGTCACGGGCCACGCTTGTCGCTGTTTAACATATTTTAGAGTGTTCTTTTCTCTTGCTCTTCCATAATGCTAAAGGAAAAAATCAAGCATTTCTAGGATCCAAGTTTGCGAGTGTACGCTTACAAGGATTAATGGTTGTTGCACCCTGGAGGGTAGGGCACCACTAACTTGCTACACCGAGAAATTGTCTCTGAGGGGAGAAATCTACTCTTAAGGTCAGTGTTTGCACACCTCAACCTTAAACTCCTTTTGAATGATCTGTCCTCCAGAAACCTACAAATTCAATAGATAAGTGTTATGATTCTTGCTATTTTAGTCTATTATTACAATGAAATGATGATTATTATTTGCTATTAATATATTATTTTGTGTGATTTTGTAGGAGAATCAAAATCTGGTGTAGACGTAGCATCCATCGACCAAATTTTTCAACAGGGTGCAGACACAAGTAGTAGCTTCCCCGTTTGGTTTGAATGCAGCATGGGATAGACTTGTTGAGCTTGAATCAAATTGGAATCAAGACTGAGAGATACAATTCATCTTGTTAAGGTAATCTATTAATTGTTAAGTTTGGAAGTTGTTGTGCGGTTGATCTTACTGAGAAAAGAGTTTAATTGTTCAGTGGATCAGGAATTTGGTAGCAATAAAATAGAGGGAAGAAGTTTTCAAGTGGTTGCAGGGGCCACGTTTAAGGGAGTCATGACTCATGACTCACTAATATATATGGCTCTGACTAACTTTTAATTTAGTTAATTGGTATATTGATTATGTTTACTAGTGCTTGGTTAGCCCTGAAAAGTTTAACTATACAATAGTATTTGTTAAATTGAAAATTCAGTGTTGAACTTGTTCATTGGAATTTGGCTAAGTGATTCCCAAAGAACAAGTTTCCAGTGTTCGAGTGATAGTTTTGTAGAAGCATGATTAAAGGAAAAGTATTTACTTAATCATGCACAAAGTGAGCAAGTCAATATATATTTACAACATGAAAAGGAAAGAGTGAGCTTAAAAGAAGGGAAAGAATGTGTATTGTGACTCTGGTCGGCTACATTTAAAATTTGTTGTTTACGTTACAAATAGATTTTAATTTCTTCTCTGCCTTGTGTTGAAATGGAAAAAATACAGACCCAATTGCAATGAATTTGTTCATTGAAAGAAATATGAGTGCTTTAATTTAAATAAAATTAAAAGCATTTTATTTTGAGAAAAATAGGGGACGAGTTTGATAGCTAGTGAAACTCTAAACAAAAGAAATAATTAAGCTGCTTATATTGGGTTTGTGAAGCATCTGACTTCTAGCTTGTTTGAAACTCTAGACAAGCAATTGAAAAAGAAGTTGCAGTCTTCACGTCGAAAGAGAAAGGAGATAAAATATCCAACGAGTTCACTTCAAGTTGAACTCTAAATCTTTCAATGTTGTACACAAGCCAAACTCATCTATAGTTCACTATATAAGTGCTACATGAAAAGAAAAACGCGAGGACGGAGGACAACAACGTCAAGAGCGCAGCAGGTGGAAAAAGGAGAAAGCAGCTCGGAAGACAAAAGGTTCAGACCTCCTTCCATTGATCTCCACTACCTCTTCTTTTCTGTTGCAGGCCTTCCTCACAACGACACCTTCGGGTGTCAATGATGTCAAAGACAACATGCCGGAGTAGCACCTCCGATGACCCTCCGATGACCATGCCGGGCAGCGTCCCGATGAACCATGCCGGGCAGCGTCCCGATGAACTCATGCCGGGCAGCGTCCCGATGACCATGCCGGGCAGCGTCCCGATGATACATGCCGGAGCAGCGCCTCTGATGACTAGACCGGAGCAGCGTCTCTAAAAGCCATATTGCAGCTGCGTGCTTCACCATGCTCGCTCTTAACAACAACAAAGCAAATACGAAATTGATGGGGTTGACGAAGGTGCTAAACGGCTTCAATGAAATACTAAAGGCCATGCACTAATCTCACAAGCTTTGCTTCTCTCCCAAACTTGAGGCAAGCTCAGTGGGTGCCTCTCTCAAAATAAAAGGCAGGGAAGCCAAGACAAAACAAATGAACAAAAGAGTTGCAGGCAAGCATGCAGTTCGTGGGATATAAAAAAAATATATATATATGGTCTAGTTTGACAAGGTCACCTCTTGGAGAGCCACGTAAATAGCCAAAAGCAAAACGAAACCAAAACATAAAAAGCATGATCAACTTTTGGTTTTGGGGTGGTTGTGTTGCAGACCAAAAATAAGGAGGCCTTAATTACCCATGCATGCATAAGTCAAAACAATTAAGGCTTGTAATTTAATTGTTGTCCTGGAGCTTTGTTTTAAACATGATTAATTTAATACAAGGGTGAGCAAGATCAAATGTCGAAGTCAGGATGTGTAGAGACAAAACATGATCATATGTGGGTCTCTCCCAGTCGCACCTGCAAGCAAATGAAGTTGAATTAATTATTGCCGGTGAAAGCATGGATCCAAAAGACTACTTCATCTTCAGATTGAGCTCATAAACACATGTTACTGGCTTAAAAATACAGCCACTGCGCACTAGCTTGTTCGAATTCGCTTCAACCAAAGTTCAACACCAGGAAGCAATTTCAGAAGCAGAGTGACTGATAAAGAGAAGAGAACCAAAAGTGAAGTTTCAGAATTGAGTTCTTCCTATTCCCAAGTTGAGGCTCCAGGCAATGAAATCTCCTAATTGCTTTGAGAAGTTTGGGCTCATCCAAATCCAGGGCCAAGTGTGATCGCACCTCCAGGAGTGGCCTTGTTCCATTTTTGACATCGCCTCCAGTTCGCCTGGACTTGGAAAAGGAAAGAAACAAGTAAAGAAGTCAGAGAAACAAAAGAGCAAAATGTTTAGCTGTTGGGTGCCCATAGCAATTTGCGGCCCAAAACATTCAAAGGCTGCTTTCGGGTTCCAGACGAAAATTTAAAAGTGTGACTCGGAGTTTACTTGACATTACGGGTGCCCATATCAAATTTGGGATCCAAAATCCTTGATTGGTGCGGACCAAGCGACATAACCCTCAAAGCAAAGCCCACGTCCAAATTTGGACCCATTTGAGGAAATCGGCGAAGCTTGACGCTACGGGTGTCCAAATAGAAAAATACCCGAATATTGGTGTCGTAAAAAAATGCTTCGAAACCCAAAATGAAAATCCTTTTGGTACAAAACCAAGGAAAAGGCAAATACCCAAAATCCACAAATTTGTATGAACTACAATGGTTTGATCCCTTCACAGGGTATGTAGGCAATCTAGCGACCCACTAGATGCAACCACAAATTCAAATTGAATCCCTGACTCCACCAGTCAAATTCAGCCAATCCAAATCTCTGACTCCACCAGTCAAATTCACCCAAACACCAGAAAAATAAAATCATTCCCAAATTACCCAAAAGCAAATTCAAGGGCACTAAACCCTCACAAATATCTCAAACACAAATCCAAAAGTAAATGGGTCATCTACCCATTTAAATCCCAAATGCTGGAACTACATGTGGTTTGATCCCGCAAGGGTATGTAGGCAATCTGGAATCAAATGATCTAGATGCAACCGCATCCCAAACACTATTCCTATTCCAAAAATCAAAGCCTTCCAATGGGTCATTCACTCATTGGAATTCTTGAACTACGAGTGGCTTGATCCCTTCCCGGGTACGTAGGCAACCCATTCCAAAATTCGGGTGCAGCCGCAAAAACAAACAACCACACATTGGTTTCTTTATAAATGGAATCAAAGGGTGTTCCCTTGTAACAAGGGATTGTAATTAAAGGACACATTATGTCTTGAATGGGTCGAACCCGAAATAATTAAAACTCTGTTCTGTTAATGAATACG
>NC_084825.1:6081033-6126054 GCF_958449725.1 Rosa rugosa
GAAAGATAATGATTAAAGCATGTAGTTAATATCCCAATTAGTCACCAGTAGAAGTTAACAAGTTAACAACGTTTGTTTAATTTAAACAACAGATTGGTGCTTGTGAAGCAACACAATGCTTTCACCAATATAACTGTCCAACTGCTTCCTATATCTGAGATCCTTCTTGAAATTTGAATTGTGGTGATCAGTCACAATTCAATTTATCTTCTTTATAATTTGAAAACTATTCTAACATGCCATTCTGTACATACTAGAACTGCCTATTTTTACTTAAGATACTGAGACCAATAGAAGGAAATACATGAAAGAAGAATGAGGGAATGAGTATGGTTTGATTCTGCACTTTTATATATATATATATATATATATATATATTTTGAATTTTGTTGCAGATTTCACTGAGCTGTAAATCAAGTTCATGAATTGTTCTGCGCTTTCAGCCTTTTTCTATCCATCCATATACTTATTGCTCTGTTAATTTGTTACAATGGTCTGCCTATATGTGGCTCCCATGAATTCATTTTTCTGCATTTTTGTTACAATGGTCACTTTAAAAGAAACTATATGGTTTTAAGATGGAGGCAAGTTTGAAATCTGTTGTCGAATTTTTTTAAAGAAAGGTAGAAATAACTGATACTGAGTATGCAACTTTTTGAATGTGAGAGGCTCAAGTTATTAGGAATTTTCAAATTAAAAAAAAAAATGACCATATAGATTTTCAGTTCAAAAACCCTAAATTAGATTGGCTTGCTGTTCATTTTGCCTATTGTCAGGCAAACTTAAATCCATAGTACAATTGTAGAGGTAAGCTTTTGTCAAGGAGTTTGAATTTATTATCAACTTGCAGTCCTTTGTAGAGAAACACTGGAATGAGCATGGAAAACCTGATGTAGAGGTGGTGATTCAGAATGTATTACAATAAATTGCAGAATAGTCATTTGAAGACTTTGCTTTTTTAATAGTTTATGCTGACTGGAGACCATCTCCGCTTATTAGCTGACTAGATCCATGTTCTTAATTGTCATGCCCTAGAGAAAAAAGCTGAAGCTGGAGAGTAGGCTGAATACCATGTGGAAGCAGTTAAAACTGTAAGCTAGGTTACATCATTTCAAATTCAATTTAAGTTGATAGTACGGTTTTTGTCTACTAAACTTTAATTAGTTCCCTCCCTTTTACCTTCGCCGGCCTATCTCTTGAAGAAATGGATCCCTGCAGTCAAGGAACAGTGGTCAGTGGTGAAAGAATTTGTTGAACCTCAACAAAGTCTATTGAAGCTTATACATCAAAGAGTACATTAGCTCCCCATGTTATAAAAGCATAAGAATTTGTTGATCCTTACTTTCAGGTAAATTTCTGTCGAATCAATTTTTTTTTTTTGGTTTATCTGCTTTGTTACATACAGCTTACAACAGTATTTTTGGGGTGACAGGAGGCAAAGAAGTTGAGCAAGCCATATGTTGATCACGTAGCCATTGTTGCAAAACCTCATCTTGAAAAAGTTAAAGAGTGGTGTTGAAGCTCTATACAAAGCAGGTGGTTCAGGCCTACGAGAAATTTCTCAAATCCGCTTCCACATATCATCATCAAGTATTGGCTTTTTGTCATGCTGTGTAACTTTGTGATAATCTCTATGGTTTTTTGTAATGTTGACGGTCCTTAAAAACAATGTCATGCTTTGTACTTATAAGCCCTGGTTGTCAGGACCATTCTCTATGTTTTTTGTAATGCTAATGGTCCCTGAAAAACAATCAACCAAAACAGCTGATATTTTGTACATCTACTGATCAATGTACATAAAAGTTTTTTGGCTATTCTTTGTTTTTTCATTCCATTTTTTTGCAATAACACACTAATTATTATTGCAACTAAAAAACCAGCAACATCGCGCGGGCCTTTTTGCCTAGTTACACACTAAATTAGAAACTCTTTTCATATAAAGACTCCCAAGTCCAGGAACATGGATAAAGATAGATTACACACCGCAACAAAATTAATGACATAACATAGAATATAAAGACTCATCAAACACCGACAGAAAAACCAACATTCATATTTCATAGCTGCACTAGCTAGATTATTCTAATTTTCTCACAGAAGGAATTCAATCTTCCTTTCCCAACAGAGTAAGGAGGAAGGCCTTGTAGTCCCCTGAAGTGTCTTTGGCCACAGCCTGTTCAAGAGGAACACTGTTCTTCTTGTAGTAAACCTCCTTGATGTCCCTCAAGTCCCTCTCTGCCCTTGTAACAATTACACGAGTGAGAGCATCCTCATCGCTTCCAAGCCTTTTGATTGCATTGCGAAGTACCTTGAATATCAGGTAATATATGTGTTTGAGAGGATAATATAATCTAGAAAAAAGTGAATTACAAATGAAGTTTTGGTTACCTTCTCAAAGTACTTCCTGGGGTCATTGAGGCATCGAATGGCTGTATGCAATGCCTTCTGGAAATCATTAGCTTCGTCATCCAACAAAGCCTGGGATAACAGACAAAATATTAATCACTTAAAATGTTGTTAAACAGAAATTAATTACTTTTATGGCACATTGACAATGTAAATCCACAATCGGGTATTCTAAGCCTTGAATCTTTGTTGTACGTTCTTACCTTGCTGATAGAAATGCCCTGATCATCTCTGTATTTGTTGAATGTAGCCATGAGCTGTGTCTTGCTCCTTGTACTCAGGATCCTGATAAGTTCTTCATGATTGAAAGCCTTGTCTTTGATAGCATCGTGAAGAATATCAGCTTCTGAATTTGCCAACTTTGCATTGATCTCGTTACCGTCATAGCGGTAAGCAGTCACCAAAGCAACCAAAAGCTGCAACATCCACCATAAGCCAAAAACACCGTTAGCAATTCTAGTTGTCTAGTTTAACACCTATACTCTTCTTTTTATTTAGTCGATCTATATTGCCCATCTTGTTCGAAGGTGCAATAAAAAATCAGTCAGCAGCATTATATGTCACATTTCCTGGTAAAATAACATGTCAAATTGGTTAAACCATGTACCTTGCGCATATCACCGGTGGTGTGTGCAGCTAGATCTTCTTCCAAAGAGTGCTTGTAGCGAAGCTGGTAAGCTCTTCTTACAGCTAGGAGCTCTTCAGGAGAGTGAACGCAGGACATTTCTATGATGACATTGTAGTCAGTGTTGGATTTCTTGATGGCCACATTAGCCAAAACTGCATCACGATCTGCTGGATCCAATATCCAACGGTACACCGCTCTCTGTACATGTCATCGGAAAATATGAACTTAAGTTTCTTTACTCAATTACATTGCGACAGAATGAGAATGAGATGAATTTTCTTTTAACCCAAGACGCAAAAAGAAAACAGGTCAATGCAATAATCTGATGATATGCAGTAAAACGTTACAGTCAAACATATCTTTTAACCTTGTCAAAAACTAATCTGACATTCAGAAAACTGATGCATAGTTTAAGACCATTTATACATAAACGTTATTCAAATCATTATTACTTTAAAATAAAATGACCTGTGTGCTCCTAGATCTGTTAAAAAGTAGAGTTTTTCTTGGATAATATTCTCATTTCCGCCGGTTCCGATCTATCTTCTTTAGTAAAAGGACAAAAAACCATTCGGAGATTTCTATGTCTTTGGATACACTAAACTACAACCTTAATAATAATTGTTAGTAATAATACCTCAAAATCCCCAGAGAGCTCAGACTCAAGGCGCTTGATTAGATCTTCTTGATAAAGTTGCTCATAAGCTGCCCTGATCTCTTTTCTTTGACATGCATTTCTATGACCCAGGATGGAGATGATAGCCTTCTCATTAGTCCCCCATCCTACATATTAAAACATTAGCCAACAAAAACAAATCACTCAACATAATTTCAAAATACAACACAATATCTATAGCAGATGTGCATATATATATGAATTACAAGAAATTATCTAAGCAACACCTTTTACAGAGTTTCGAAGAGCTTCTGCATCTTCATTGGCAGAGAAATTTGGAGGAGAAACAAGGGTAGCCATTGTTGAAGTTTTTGTTTATCTCTCTCCCACACAAACACAAAAATGGTTTTGTTGGACTCTTTTCACTAGTGTGTTCCGGCTCTTACAATGCCCAAATTTATAGCAAAGGTCGCTCGGCCATTAAGGAGCTTAAATTGGAATTTTATTCTCTTTGAGCCTTTTGATTAATTTGAAATTATGAATTAATTCATGCATTTTCTACTTTTTCCACAAATGGGATTGTGTCATGTGTGTCTTGGTTGGCTTTGTAAAAGAATGGGACAAATGGCATTCACAATAGGGTATTCTTGAAATGGCTCTTGTTTGGATTCAGAAAACGTCAGATTCTTTTCTCAACTCCATCAAATTTTCTTCACTAGTACTAGTAGGTCCACTATACGCATCTAAGAGGCATGTACACAAATGCTGACCCTGTTAGTTCCATATATGCTAATAGGAAATTAATGTGCCGAATCATGATGATATATACACCGGTTGCCAGCTCATAATGACTACTATATCAAAATATTGTGCCGTTGAGTTTCTCGATTCTTTACCATAGGATTTGTCAATTTTATTTCTCGAAATGGGATGAAGAAAGGGATATAACCGAGCGATAGAGACATTGCCATCATATTAATCACAAAGTTCACATCAATTCTACTTTTAAAGAGAGATTTGCAAGATGAAAAAGTTAAAGAAAGATTTTCCTAGCTAGTTGCAATTTCAAAGAGATTTTCTTTTGAGTTTCTCGACCATTTGCATTAGAATTAGTCAGTTTAGAGAAAGGATATATTGATATAACTCTGCGGTAGAGTGTTTCCTGAACATCATGTTAGTCAGAAAATTCACATGTAGTACTTTCGAAAGGAATTTAATCAACATTAGTTGTAAATAAGCTGGCGAGATGAAATGTTGAAAGAAAACTGCCAATCATGCACAATTTTTTTACATACCTTGACACGCCTTTCGGAGAGCCTCTGCATCTTGGTTAGCAGAAAATTGATCAGGAGTAATGAGGGATGCCATTGAAGATTGTTATAGATGCTCTACTAGCTATTTCTGTTTTCAGAACAAGAATGTGTGAGACCAGTCCATGTATGTGAGCCTTTATATAGGACTAAATTTCTTGTAATACTCAACATTGTAAACAACGGCCACCTCACAAAACCCATGTCTGGTTTTTAGCTTACCTCAAGCTACATGTGAAAGAAGGAATATATCTGGTTTGATTTTCTAATATATGCCCCTTTAGTCACACTGATTGTTAAAACAACCTAGGAAAACCAAAAGAAAACATGAATGGTGTGTTTCCACTGGTCTGCATGTGCCTTTTTTTTCTTTTTCTTTTTCTTTTATAGTTTTGGATACATGATATTTTTACTTAATGAGGTGGGTTTATGTCTTTTTCGTATAATGGTTGACACATGGTTCTTGATGCCGGCCTCTTCTCTCGATCTCAAGGAAAAGAGACCGCATGATGAGCTTTTCTTAAATTTTTTATTTTTTTTTTCCCTTTTAATCTAGGTTCAACTATGGTCGGAGCCAGCTAGTACGTACAGTGCTTCAAACCTCTCTTTCCGAGTCTGTTCTAATCGCTTCTTTCTTGGTACTCCTCGTGGTAGCCTCGTCGGACGGACTAATGCTCTCCTCTTCGCAGCGCCACCCAAGGGAGAACTTCATGTCTACTGCCACGTACTGCTTTTTCAGTTTAGATAGTTAATCCCTCCATCAATCAACGCGCTCTACGACTTTCGTGAAGAAAGCTTTCGGAGAAATCCAACATATAAAAAGTCAAACTTCGTACACTCCCTAAAACTGTGAAATTTGAATAATTATTCGTCCGAAAATAAATTCACTTCACAAATAACATACGAACAAAGCATAACACCCATAATTCGTACAACTAATCTACTATTAATTGTAGGAATTAAATAACGAAAATTCAGGTCATCACACTGAGAACCACCGGTGTCGAAGAACGGTGCCGGAACCAAGTGCAACCCAGAAAGACAATTCATCAAAACTCAATCGATTTCAAAAACTAGGGATACAAACATGTAAAGCATGACGGGAGGATGAATTTCCATACCACATGCAACCCAAACGGTGGTCCGAGTTGCCGGAATTCGTTGAAGCTCACGGGAGAAAACTCAGAAATTCTGGTTGTTTATTCTCCTTCCTCGTTCAAGGCATGGACAATCCAAGGATACGGAGTTGTCGGCGGCAACGGCGAGGCGAAGAGAATGGTGCCCATGCGCTAGCCGGAGCCGGCCTGACGGTGGAGCGCCAACCGGTTCAAGGTATCGATTCTCGGCTTCCGTTTTCGAGTCGAGAAACCTCGATACGTCTGGCGTGATCTGGATCGTTCCTACCCTTTTACACCCTAAGCGTCAAATTAATCCAAGGGATGGGATGAAACGGTGGTTGGATGGAAGGCCACGATCGCACCGTTGATTTCTTTTTCTTTTTCCCTAAATATTTCAATATTTCACAAACTTCTGAAATTCGTAAAATTTAGCTCAGGTATCCAAAAAAATTCTCCGAAAATTCCCACCAACTCGTCGTGTCGTATATTTTATTTTATCCAACTCTTAAATTGAGGATTTTACTTATGAGAAAATTTCTAAAAATATTCTCGAGAACATGGTGTTTGAACCCAAAATGAGCATTTTGGCCTGACAAGGCGTGTCTTGGAGAAATTGAGCCAATGTCAGTGGCTCAAGCTATATATTGTCGACAAGTTCGAAATATATTATTTAGAGGCTAAATAAAGCCTACCTGCAGAATTATGGAAGATTATGCAAGCTGCAAGAAAAGGCACGCCCATGCGAATATTCATACTCCATACAATTAAGGAATATGGCATGCACATGGGGAAGCATTCAACTACATTTCATAGTGGCCAACAGGGAAAACCTATCATGATTCCATTAGTGCTTAATTGGAAAACCTATCATGATTCCATTAGTGCTTAATTTGAAAACCCATCATGATTTCATTAGTGCTTAATTGGAAAACCCATCATGATTTGTTTAAGGCCAACCACTGTGGCCTGGTAGCCTATATATAGAGGTTACGACGAAGTAACAAGACATAATTCATCAATTAATCTCTACGATTATCCAAGCCTCTCCAGAGCAACCCCTCTCCTTCTCTTACCGGTGACCACACTCCAGTCCCAGACCCTCTGTCAACGTGCTTCGGTCCAAGTCTCCTCGGGAGCCGACTGTAGTACCGCGACCACAACGGTTACGGAACCAGCCAAGAAAGGGTAACGCCCTCGCAAACCAGCCAAGCTAAAGTCACGCTTTAGCAAGTTCTCCCCACTTCCCAGTGATTTTCGCTCCGCTCGATCTACGACGTCGAGTATCGACTGTGTGATTTTGAAGAAGCTTAGAAAAAGTCCTCACCACGAGGCACAAAGAATCCCGCGACGAGGTTGGTGCTCTCCTCGTCCACAATCGCTCGAAAGAAGTCAGGTCAAGGGACACCCCCGACGACCACACCCGAACGGTGCTGGCACGCCCGCACAGAAAATAGACTGTTGACCAGCTGCAACAAAATTGGAGACAAACATTTTGGCACGCCCAGTGGGACATACTGCATAGCGTTTCTTCGCGATCGCAGCCATTAGGAAGTCAAGCGCAAACCCTTTTCAAAAGGTTTACGTTAACTGCCCGAAACACAAGACCTCCAATTACAGACCGCACTCGCGTGCAGACTGTCGTGGTCTTTCCGAAGAACAGGTAATTCAAAGATTTTCTCCCCACCCTCCATCGACAGAGATGTCAACTGAACGAGGAGGAAGTCAACAGCCCGCTACTGAGGGCGAGGCAGTTCCCACCGGCCAGCTTAATGAGGGTGGAGGAGCATCTGATACCACCAGGGTGGTTGAAGACGAGGTGAGAGCGAACGATTTCGTGCCCATCCCTATCCCAGGAGACGCCAGCCTGGAGGTACAACTCGATATTATGCGAAAGAACAATAGGGCATTCTAGGCAAAGACCACTAAAGGGTTCGAGGAACAGCGACGGGAGTCCATCGATCTAATCATGAAAGTCAAGCTTGAGATGGAGCGTAATACGGAGCGAATGCAAGGGCATATAGACCGCACATCACGACAAGCGCATGAGCAGCATGAACAGCTCGTGACCATGATAAATGCCCAATCTGCTCAGACTAAGGTCGTTCTCACCCAGGTCGCGGCTATTCGCAATGAGGGATCCAATATCGCGATCCATGTTGCCATGCAAAAAGCCGAAATGGATCAGACTAAAGAGGTTCTGAATAAGACGTTGGGGGATCCCAATGCTATTCTAGGATCTCTCGGCCAGCCCACAGGGTCAGGTAAATACATACCGCCGAATGCTCGAGAAAAAGCTAGCGGCGGTAGCACGGCCACCTCCGCTCTAACTACAACGGTCGCATCAGTCAGGGGTAAGGAAACTACTCTGGCAATGGGCGGAAAGAACAACGCCACGCCACCGATCACGCAAGGAACCAGAACTTTGAAAATCAGTGAAGGGACCCTTGTTGACCATGTCCCATTTCCCCAATACGACAGCGACGGACATGAATACGTGTACGAAGATCAGCCTCCAGCGAACCATTATGGTATCGACCAGGTTGGAAGTCCAGCGAAGGTCACCTCAGCCACAAAGGGTCAGCCAGCAGCGGGTTTTACGTCACAGACGTCAACCCAACCCAAAATAACCCATAGAGGCGGCGTATCTTTGGTTAACCAGGCCTCACAGGCGCCACCTCTGATCTGGCCAGCTGATGACACAGTGGTTCACCCACCTCCTCCTCCTGATCTAGGATATATAAGGAGATAGGAGGTAGAAGCAATGATTAGGGCCGCGAACCAGAGGCCTAACTTGGAGGAGGCCTATCAGGGGCCTTTCCCACCGCACATTATGCACTCACCTTACCCTAGGGGATATAAGAACATCACGTTCTCTACTTTCTCGGGAGAGGAAGTCGAAAGTGTCGCTGCCCATTTGGTCAGGTTTCGAGTACAGTGTGGCCAATACCAGAACGATGACAGTTTGAAATGTAAGATCTTCGCCACTTCTTTGTCGGGGGTTGCCTTCACCTGGTTCACTAAGCTGCAACCAGGATCAGTTGCGAGTTGGCCCGCGATGGAAAAGATGTTCAAGGAAACTTTCGGGACTATCGAGCCAGAGGTAGATCTGGCTTCACTTACTCATATGGCTCAGCAGCCAACTGAATCTGCTGTCACATACCTTCAGCGCTTCCAGATACAGAAGGGGAAGTTGAACGTGATTCTGCCGGAGAAAGAACTGGTGAAGTTGGCAATTAATAAAGGCTTAGAGCCTCGCCAACGCAAGAAGCAGCATGGAAGCATGTTTAATTCCATGGGGGAATTGATCACAGAAGTAGGAAGTTTCGAGCACTTGCTCAGGGAGATGGACGCTATGAAAAACGCCTCGAAAAAAACATACATCCCAGGGAAATGCCGAACAATGGCTGCGCTCAGCCATCAATCAAGTTCCTATGATCCTTACTATAGGAGCGAGGAATTCGGCCTAGCAGAAGTTGAAGAGTCCGAGGAAGATGAAGTAGCAGCACTCGAGCTCACCGGAAAGAAGGCATCAGCGCTAAAGCAGCTGAAGCTGTGCAAAGAGCCGGTGAAACTCAAGTCGGTGGTCTTCACCAAACCTGAATTCGCAAGTTATACCTATGATGCGAATAAAGCTCATGAGATCTTAGATGAGATGATCGCTGCGAAGATGGTGAAGACCGACTTCGGGCCATTCCCCAAACCAGATCAGCTTAGGGGAAAGAAATAATGTAAGCTCCACAATTTGTGGAATCATAACATAGCTGACTGTGTCAGGTTGAAGGATCAAATCCAGATCTGGTTGAATAATGGTAGCTTACAGGTTGAAGCGCCAGCAACAGGAGCGGCGCTGGTAGATTTGGATCCCTTCCCAGACACTGGAGTCAACATGGTTGACGTGGTTTGGGATATAAAGGATCAACAGAGGCGGAGCCTAGATCGTACCATCGAGGGCTTAGAAAAGATGACGGAACAGTTCGTGAAACGGAGATCCAAGATGGCTCCACCTATTATTATATGCTCACGGTGCAAGGAGGAATGTGATATCCAGGCGTTGCATGAAGAGGACGAACGAACTATTCGCTTTGGCTCCTTACCGCCAATGAAGTTACTAGCATATTCTAGAAGCTTCCAGCCAGGTAGCCCAAGAACGCACTCTGGGTCAGGAACTTCCCCAAAGAATTCTAACTTGTTCAAGAAGCTGAAGGTTGTGAGAGAAGGAGAAAGGGCGAACGAACGGCCTGATGTTACGACCAGACCTTATATTCCCCTGGCGCCGACGTCCTCCGTCAAAGAAGGAAGATGGTATACACAGAAAAAGAGCAAGGTGGTGGAGATTAGCTCTTCAAGGAAGAGAAAACTCCAGCGGAGGCTTGGAGAAGCAAAGCGAACCTTGGAAGCGCTGGATCAGAGGTTGATTAAACCATCGCAGTTGGTGAGATCTCCAAAAGAATACCAGAGAGAGGTGGAGGCACTGACCTCCAAAAGGTTCATCACCCCGTAGGTTTTCCAGCGGCATCCTAAGATGTCACAACGGGCTTCAAAAACCAGCGCTCTCCAGAAGGACAGTCAGGAGAAGTCCCTAGCTCCCGCGAGGTGAGAATCGCTGCCAGCTCGTAAAGTCAATATTTGGCTAAGAATATCTCGCGAAGGAAGAGATAGCGAGCCTTCAATCTTTGACAGGCTGGGTGCAAAGACAATCGATCTGCAATTGTGCAGTGGAGGCCTAAGAAGGTTCAAAGCATAGTGGTTGCGAACTCAGAAGGGGCTTCATCAGTGAAGCAGAGGCAGGACCCACCCAATAAGGAATTTACCTCCGCGACAGATCAGCAAGAGCAGGTCATGATCCAAAAAAGAAGGATTGCTGGTTGCTGACGTCGCTGGCAAGTTCGCAGAGGAAGTGGACTTGAGCTCTCCCGCAGCAGAATCAGAAGAAGCAGACATGTTGGACATTACATGTAACATGGTGTATGTCCTATCATCAAAATATGCCTTGCCAGTGGCAGCTTAGGAATGCCAAGCAGAGGATGATAAATCATTGGACAAACGAACGTTCGAGATCACCTCAGCGGTGTCATCTCTTGCGAAGAAACCCACGCCGAAGGAGGTCGAAGCAGCAGAGGCTGCAGACACCAATGTGAGAGACCAGGACATGGGTTTCAGCAAGCCAACGCCAGCAATGGCGCAACACATGAGGCCATTATATATCACCGCCGATGTGAACGACATCAAGGTTAGCAAGATCATGGTAGACACAGGCGCTGCAGTCAACGTCTTGACCACCAGAACCATGCATCTGCTAGGGATCAAGAAAGAGAAGATCCAATCCACGTCCCTTACGCTAAAGAACTTCGCGGGGACTGTGACCAAAACATTGGGTTTGATTTTCCTACAAGTCAAGGTGGGTCCAGCAGAAGGGGTTTACGCTTTCTTTGTTACAGATTGCTATGCGGCATATAGCGCAATTCTGGGCCGTGACTGGATCCACAGGAGTTATTGTGTCCCATCCATCCTTCATCAGGAGCTGATCATATGGGACAGAGTCGCGGACAAGGCGGAAATTGTCAAAGCAGACCCGCGACCTTTTTCGGTGTTCACCAGCTACGTGGACGCAAGTTCGCCTAATATTCCAATGCAGCCCATTATAAAGCCTTGGCCCGCAAGAGGATGGGCGCTGTATTTAATTGGGATGATTCACCCACATTCATCACTTCAACACAAGTTCATCATCGTCGCAACTGATTTCTTTACAAAGTGGGTTGAAGCAGAACCTTTGAAGGAAGCATCTGGTGGCACGTTGCGACAATTCATGTTCAGGAACATCATCTGCAGATTTGGTATCCCAGAAGTTTTTGTTTCAGACCGGGGGGCAGCTTTCATGGGTGGTGAAGTTGATAAACTGGCAAGAGAATGGGGAATACAGTTTGTCCATTCCAGTCCTCATTATGCTCAGTCTAACGGTCAAGCGGAGGCCAGCAACAAGATCATCATCAATTTGCTGAAGAAAATGTTGGAAGCTAATCCGCGACAGCGACATGAGACACTTTATGAGACCCTTTGGGCCTACCGCACATCTAAGCGGAATCCCACCGCGACAACACCTTATGCTTTGATGTTTGGCCATGATGCAGTCCTGCCTTTGGAAGTCAACGTCCAATCATTACGAGTTCAAGAGCAACATATATCATCTCATTGGACAAGACTACGTTCAGGCTATGTGGCAAGAACATGAAGACCTAGCGAAAAGCGCTTGGAGGCTTTAGATAGTTTGGTCATGGAAAAGCAACGAGTTGCTCGCACCTATGACAAGCGGATGCGGGGAAGGAGTAACAGCGAAGGAGAGTTGGTTTGGAAAGCAGTTCTCCCGCTTGGCGAAAAGTTAGATGGTCGCGGCAAATGGACTCCAAGATGGTAAGACCCGTACATCATCTATAAAATCTTAGAGAAAGGAGCTTTTCATCTCAAGGACCTGGATGAAGATGTCCATCATAACCCTATCAATGGCAGATACTTGAAGAAATACTTTCCCAATGTTTGGGACTCGGAGGAGTCGTAGACGGTTTCTTCGCATAAAGGAAAAAAAAATATTATTAAGCCTTAGTCGGTTGACCGAGTGGATGGACATCATAACTATGACTGAATTGTTTGAATTTTGAATCCGAAGCCTAAAATAATGTACTTGTCACATCTAACGGACGGTGTCTCAAGTGTACAATCCGATGTCGCCCTTGCTCTTTGAAGCGTGTAGTGAACAAAAATAGGGTTATTAAGCCTTAATCGGTTGACCGCGTGGATCAAAGTCATAACTATAACGAAATTGTCCGAATTTTGAATCTGAAGCCTAAAATAATGTATTTGTCACATCTAACGGAAGCTGTCTCTAGTGTACGATCCAATGGCGCCCTTGTCCTTTGAAGCTTGTAGTGAAAAAATATACGGTCATTAAGCCTTATTCGGTTGACCGAGTGGATCAAAGTCATAACTATGACGAAATTGTCCGAATTTTGAACCTGAAGTCTAAAATGATGTACTTGTTACATCTAACGGACGTTGTCTCTAGTGTACAATCCAATGACGCCCTTGTCCTTTGAAGTTTGTAGTGAAAAAATATAGGGTCATTAAGCCTTAATCGGTTGACTGAGTAGATCGAAGTCATAACTATGAGAGAATTATCTGAATTTTGAACCCGAAGCCTAAAATAATGATATATGCTAGCCTCTTAAGCACATGTCAATTGACTTTTATTTTTTTAAATTAAAAAAGCTACAGCAATTTCTCTCAATTTTTCTCCTAATTTTAGAAAAGTTTCTTCTTTTTTCATGGGAGGTATTGCAAATTTTTCAAATATGATATAGTGTATTGACTATTTTATCCTCATATAGAAATAATTTATTTATTAATATTTATATTATGTGAGGGCGTATATGGTAGTTCAAAAATTTAATCATTCCTTAAAAAATTGGCTTAATTATATAAGATATTGAGAATTGGCTTAAGTCACTAATATTGTTGGAATGAGAACAATAACAAACAAATTTAAAGTTTTAAACTAACAAATCCAGTTTATTATAAATTAGAAAAAAAAAATGATAAAGCAAGAGCCAAAAAAAAAAAAAAACAAGAACAAAAAAGGAATGAGGTGGTTTGATCTCGGGCTGCCACCCTTTATGCCTTCGCCAACGCACCGCAACTGCAGATTTGATAATGTGGTCTTCAGTCTTCACTTGCAAACTCCATATGGAATGACAGGAATGTTATGGGCAAAACAAGATGGTGGTGCGCTCTCTCACAGAGTCCTCTGCGGGTAATGTCTCTGAGTTTGGCCCATAAATCCTAATCAATTTCCCCAAATTTTCTCAGAATTTTGGTTGCAGACGGGGATCGATCTTGACCTGCGGTGGTTATAGACACTAGGATGCTAAAGCGAATCAGTAAAAGGCCACGGTCGGCGTGGGACGTCGGACTCTCGGAATTCGAACCAGAGGCGCACCGGTCGATGTTGGCGGGTAATCAAGGGAATGGAAGGCATGGATCGCCTCCGAAACGAGACGATGATTGTGAAGGGCATTATGTTTACAATCTCGGCGAGAATATCACTCCAAGCTGTAAGTTTGATTTTCCAGCATCTGTTTTGTTTTTTTTATTCTTTGAAAAAGTTCGAGTGTTTGAATTGAGTTGCATATATTATAGAGGTTTGTCGATTATGATTGTGGTTTTGTGTTAATTTTTTGGCAGATAAATTACTTAACAAGATGGGTGAAGGTCATCTGTCAAGTGCCCCGATGTCTACAAGATTTTACAATTTCACTCGTTATGCTGCTTGAAAGAGAAGGGAAGAAGTAGTTCGCGGTAGTCAATTGTGGTGTTGATGGGGCGATTACGGTGTTGGGATGATGGTCGAGATCGGAATAAAAGCGTGTTTGTGTTTGTACTTTGTAGGGTTGTAATCTGGGTTTATTGTTCTGTTACTTGGGCTGCTTGGATCTATTGTTTCTGCGGAAGACTGGAGAAGGCAAGACAATGCACAAAATAAGTCCCTTGAAATAATTTAGCAGGGGTTGTAGGGCTTTGACCACAATGCTCATGTTTGGGCGAAAATCAGCCTCATATTGCACACACAAGGCAGCAACTGCAGCCATCTATAATCAAGAAATAGTAGCATGTAGTACTAGACATTTGTTTGCAAAATCAGACTTGGCTATTATGTTTTATCTTCAACATACAAAGTCATGAAGAAAATAACAATAAATCTGCTAGTTTAGCAACTGCACACTCTGTTCAATAACAAAAGCGAATCCATCAAGATTACATATCTGAGTATATATGCATGTGTGTGAGAGACAGCGAATACTTTTCCAATAGCCTTGGCGGGGAATTCTCCTCCTAGTCTTTGCATTAATGCACTGCCTAACTTTGTCTTCACTAAGTTTTGGCGTAGCGTAACAAATCCTGAAATTCCAAAATCAGCTTGGTTAATATGAACAAGAGCATATTCCTATGTCTAACAACTAAGAGACAGATAACAGATATAGTACCCATGTCACTAGGCTCTGCTGTCCGCGTGGTAATGTATGATCAACAGGTTTTCTTCCGGTCAAAAGCACTAGCAGGACAGCACCAAAACTGTAAGTATCACTTTTGGCATTCGACTGTCCAGTCATCGCGTATCTGTGACACACAAAATAAAATTAGTGAGTACACTAGTACTCGGGGCCTGTCAGATACAAAACCGTAGGTAGTAAGTATTTAATGGCTAAGCTGATGTTCACTCATTAATATGCAATGAGGAAAATAAGTAAATCCTAAATCCTCTGAAACAATTTGGGGTTTTTTATAGTGAAATTACAAATGCATGTGAAGGACTCTCAGCCATCAAAACAGCATTGTTTCAAGTCGAGAAGGACCAAACACATTACATAGTTGCAGAACACAATCTTTAGAGAACCCAATAAAAGCTTACTTTGGGACATGATAACCAAAGGTTCCTAGAACACGAGTGGAGTGAAGACGTGCGGCCATATCAGGAGCTTAATTGGATAAATCAAAGTCTGCAATCTTAGCAACATCATCATCAAATATTAGTACATTGCTGGACTTGATATCATGATGAATGATATGGGGGTCCGTCTTTTCATATAAATACTTGAAGCCTCTTGCAGCACCCGCTATATCCTTCAGTCATAGAGTAGAAAAGAATACTTCAATTCAGGGTTAATTCAATGATTCTATTCATCCCACAATGGGTGTATATATACAAGTACAAAGGAGTAGTCTAACTCTAATAGGAAACAATCTTTCCATAATTGCAGGATATCCTAATTAAATAAAATCCTAATTATTTACAGATTTACAGCGATTCTACACTCCACCTCAAGTTGGTGCATAGATGTCTATCATGCCCAACTTGTCAGCTGAGCTGTCAAATACCTTCCTGGACACTCATTTAGTAAGAACATCAGCTAATTGCTCCTCTGAGTTTACAAATGGAAAACGAATAACCTTTCTGTCAAGATTTTCTTTAATAAAATGACGGTCAACCTCCACATGCTTTGTTCTATCATGCTGAACTGGATTATGTGCAATCTCAATGGCAGCTGTATTATCACAATGCAAATCCATAGGCTTTTTAAGCTTGTAACCCAGGTCTTTCAAGACATTACGAATCCACAACATTTCACAGACTCCGTGTGCCATACCTCGGAACTCAGCTTCTGCACTTGATCTGGCAACAACTTTCTGCTTTTTGCTACGCCAAGTGACAAGGTTCCCTCCAACAAAGGTGAAGTACGCAGATATAGAACGTCTGTCAGTTTTATCACCAGCCCAATCTGCATCTGTGTACCCAACAACTTCCAATTCATCTTTTTTCTGAAACAGTAACCCTTTACCTGGTGCCATCTTCAAGTACCTCAAAATACGAAAGACAGAATCCATATGCTCTTCACTAGGACAATGTATAAATTGACTAACAACACTCACAGCATAAGCAATATCAGGTCTCGTATGTGAAAGATGAATCAACCTTCCTACAAGACGTTGATACCTCCCTTTATCAGTTGGAACTTGATCAGGATAAATAGCAAGTTTGTGATTCATCTCAATAGGTGTCTCCATTGGTCTGCAGTCCAGCATCCCCGTTTCAGCAAGTAAATCATGGACATACTTCCTTTGTGAAAGCAAAATTCCCTTCTTAGACCTCGCAACTTCAATACCCAGAAAATACTTCAGTTGTCCCAGATCCTTCATTTCAAACTCCTTTGACAGATACTTTTGCAATTCATTCATCTCTTTCGGATCATCCCCTGTAACAATCATGTCATCAACATACACAATAAGAGCTGTAATCTTACCATTCTTGCATTTGATAAACAAGGTATGGTCAGAATTGCTCTGTCTGTGTTAACGTTAGTGATCCGTGGGGATCTCTAGTTAGCTATAAATAAAGAAAGAGAGAGAGAGAGAGTGACACAAGATGTATAGTGGTTCGCCTCCGCATGAGCGGGAGACTACGTCCACTTGAAAGCTATACTAGTGTGTCGAGCCTTGCGGCCTAACAAGATTACAAGAGATGTAATGAATGTGTTGAGTTGTGGGAGGAGGCATTCCTTTTATAGATGAAGGAATGCCCTTCCTCTACTTATTCTTCGATGTGGGACAAGTTTCCACATATTTCTAGTCTAGAAAGCCTAGAAGCATGTAGAAAGCTATGTTTGTGGTGGCATCTTGGCAAGGGCGGGAAGGTGGCTTCCCGGTGGCGGATTTGCGACTTCCGGATACCGCCGCGTAGCCTGAACATAGGGCTACACGATGTATGTCTTGGTTGGGCCTTGCCATGTCTTGTGGATGTCCCAAAGTAGGTGTTACTTATGCTTGGTGATGTAGTAAATACTCCATATTATTGGAGGTATGTACAAGTCCCCGAAGTCCCCAAGTAAGAGGAGCTTCTTGGTTGGGGAGTTCAAATCATGAAGTCATCAAGCATAAGTAACCGGGCGGTACGGAGCCCCTACAAGTCCCCGAACTCCGTAAGCAAGAAGGGGCTCGTTAACCTGCACAACAAAAACAAAAAGCAGGCATACGTAGAATGCTCGTTGCATTGGGCAACAAATGTGAGTTGCATTGATATGCGTTTGGCATATATAAACGTATGAGGTGCGTGATACATGTTGATGTATACACGCGAATGGCGTCGAGGACGATCGATTATGACGGACAAACTCGAGAGCGCGTATGGCCGTGTGAGCATATGGATTGCATATGATAAATGTAAGTTGGATGAGCGCTGCGAAGGTAAGCGTTTGGTTGGTTGCCGCATGTGTTAATGGAATGCGAAAAGAATTTGATTTGTCGCGGGCGACAAATGGTAGAAAAATTCCATGTTCGATTAACGTGTGGTGTGTTGAGTAGAATGCCGGGAAGGCGTGAGCGGGAAGCTCAAGGGGGATGAGCGGAAGCGCAATGGGATGCCGGGAAGGCATGAGCGGGAAGCTCGTGAGCGGAAGCTCAAGGGTTGCCGGGAAGGCATGAGCGGGAAGCTCGTGAGCGGAAGCTCAAGGGTTGCCGGGAAGGCATGAGCGGGAAGCTCGTGAGCGGAAGCTCAAGGGTTGCCGGGAAGGCATGAGCGGGAAGCTCGTGAGCTGAAGCTCAAGGGTTGCCGGGAAGGCATGAGCGGGAAGCTCGTGAGCGGAAGCTCAAGGGTTTCCGGGAAGGCATGAGCGGGAAGCTCAAGGGTTGGGCCCCTGCTAGGCCCGCTAGAGAGTCCCCGACTCCCCAGCCATGTTTGTTGAGGGGGAGCTGCACGGAGCAGAGGGTGTTGGGAAGCGATCCCAATCTTTGGTACCCAAGCGTCGGGGTTAACTGCCGGATCAATGGCTGCCGTAGGCTGTGTTAACTAGTCCCTTGCTGCCGGATCAATGGCTATTATGAGGCGTTGCCTGACCGCTTGGCGGTTTTGGTCGTAGACCGTGGACTCGTAAAGTTTGTATGTGCACGAAAAAATGACACACACATAGAGCAAGCATGTACGATGTAGTAAAGTGGCCAAGAACATGTCGTAGGCATGCTTAAGGGTTATAGAGACATGTATAGTCATGGCATCGGCGGTAGCTCAAATTGCAAGAGCGTAAGAGATAAGATATTGTTACTTATCTTGTGCGAAGTTGGAGGCTAGCGGAGTTTGGCCGAGCGTGACGATCCAATGTGCCGACGAAACATCATAGTAGAAAGCTAATGATTTCGCTGACGGTGCCTGTGCCTCCTTAACATAAGAGAAATGATTAGTAATCAATCCATATAGTGGAATTGATTAAACATGAGTATATTAACCATGGGTAAGTATGGCGTGTAATGAACAACATGTTCATGTGAAAGTTGGTATCTATGAATTGTCATAGAGATGCTGGTCAATGTGATAAGGACAATTGATGAAATCATGCTAGAAGTAACCAAGTACGTGTACCCACAGACGGCCTGACATGTGCGATAAGAAAGCCATGTGATGAGTCTGTATATACATGGGTAGACCTTGTAAACATGTGTGAATATACATGGGTATACTCTGTCAAGGTATGCATGAGTACTGACACTTAGCCGCCAGTTGACGCAGACAACCAACTCACATGCAGGCACGTGAATGACCTAAACAAAAAGCATGTGCATACCTGGCACAGTTCTGTGTGGACAGAATAAAGAGATAAGAAATACTTATCGTGATAGTTGCAAATGAACTCAGCAGTTGTATAGGCCGGCGGAGGCCGTCCGGTGATGTAGTCCGGCGGAGGCTCTACATTTGGAGCTCAGGGGAGTGGCCGTTCAGCGGAGACTCCAGAGTTTGGCGGAGATTCAAGAGTTCGGCGGAGCGGAGGATGGTGGAGACGTGACCGGACTGGAATTTGCGCGATAGAAAGTTCGGCGGTGCACAGTCCGGCGGTGCCCAATCCGGCGGAGACGGCCATGACATTGGGCTCGGCGGAGGCATTGTTTTCTAGTGGGGCCGCTAGTCGGAGGCTGTGATCGGCGGAGCAGCGGAGGGTGCGCTGCCGGCGGATGATTGTCGTCGGCGGTGGGGCCCAGCGGACAAGGTCCAGCGGAGCGGAGCTTGCAGCAAGGCTTGGCGGAGCGTTGATCGAAGGACATGGAGGTGGTTCTTGTTGGCGGTGCCACAAGAAGCAAGGCTAGAATCTAGCGGTGCCTCATGGTGTGCTTGGCGGAGAGTTGGGCCAGCGGAGGAGGTTTTGCTCAGGGGAGTTTAGCCGCTGGTTATGGTCAGCGGAGGTCGGTGATGCTTTGGCCAGCAAAGCTCAGCGGAGCTGTTTAGTGGAGCAACGAACCGGGAGTTGGAAGCCTGGCGGAGGTTTCGTCCGCCACAGAAGTTCGAAGCCGGAAAACCATATTGTTGCCTAGCGGGACCTTGGCCAGTGGGTTGGCAGAGCTGAATGGAGAAAACCAGTGGGGGATGCCGGCGGGGGTCCCCTGGCGGCAGAACACGAGTTCGGCGGAACCGAGGTCTGGCGGTGATGACGCTGGCGCTGATGAAGAATGGTGATGGGTGTCCAGAGTAAATCTCTGGGTGTCCAGAGAAAAGTTGGCACCTACAAGTTTTTTTGTTTTTTTTTTTTTTTTTTGTTTTTGTGCTCAGCGGAGACCTTCATGGGTTGGGCGTTTGACCAACCTTGACTGGTGCTGACCGAAAGTGTGACCAAGCCTGATGGGCGTTGACCAACCCCGCCGGGCGTTGACCAAGCTTTGACCGCCCCCAATGTTGGTGTTTCTGCAAGTTTTGACCACTCCATGGGCGTTGACTAACTCCGCTGGGCGTTGACCACGTGTTGACCAGCCTGCAAGGTGCAAATTTCTGCACACTCTGCTCTAGTTGCCGCCAAGAAACATAAATTCAAACATTACGAATCCACAACATTTCACAGACTCCGTGTGCCATACCTCGGAACTCAGCTTCTGCACTTGATCTGGCAACAACTTTCTGCTTTTTGCTACGCCAAGTGACAAGGGTCCCTCCAACAAAGGTGAAGTACGCAGATATAGAACGTCTGTCAGTTTTATCACCAGCCCAATCTGCATCTGTGTACCCAACAACTTCCAATTCATCTTTTTTCTGAAACAGTAACCCTTTACCTGGTGCCATCTTCAAGTACCTCAAAATACGAAAGACAGAATCCATATGCTCTTCACTAGGACAATGCATAAATTGACTAACAACACTCACAGCATAAGCAATATCAGGTCTCGTATGTGAAAGATGAATCAACCTTCCTACAAGACGTTGATACCTCCCTTTATCAGTTGGAACTTGATCAGGATAAATAGCAAGTTTGTGATTCATCTCAATAGGTGTCTCCATTGGTCTGCAGTCCAGCATCCCCGTTTCAGCAAGTAAATCATGGACATACTTCCTTTGTGAAAGCAAAATTCCCTTCTTAGACCTCGCAACTTCAATACCCAGAAAATACTTCAGTTGTCCCAGATCCTTCATTTCAAACTCCTTTGACAGATACTTTTGCAATTCATTCATCTCTTTCAGATCATCCCCTGTAACAATCATGTCATCAACATACACAATAAGAGCTGTAATCTTACCATTCTTGCATTTGATAAACAAGGTATGGTCAGAATTGCTCTGTCTGTGTTAACGTTAGTGATCCGTGGGGATCTCTAGTTAGCTATAAATAAAGAAAGAGAGAGAGAGAGTGACACAAGATGTATAGTGGTTCGCCTCCGCATGAGCGGGAGACTACGTCCACTTGAAAGCTATACTAGTGTGTCGAGCCTTGCGGCCTAACAAGATTACAAGAGATGTAATGAATGTGTTGAGTTGTGGGAGGAGGCATTCCTTTTATAGATGAAGGAATGCCCTTCCTCTACTTATTCTTCGATGTGGGACAAGTTTCCACATATTTCTAGTCTAGAAAGCCTAGAAGCATGTAGAAAGCTATGTTTGTGGTGGCATCTTGGCAAGGGCGGGAAGGTGGCTTCCCGGTGGCGGATTTGCGACTTCCGGATACCGCCGCGTAGCCTGAACATAGGGCTACACGATGTATGTCTTGGTTGGGCCTTGCCATGTCTTGTGGATGTCCCAAAGTAGGTGTTACTTATGCTTGGTGATGTAGTAAATACTCCATATTATTGGAGGTATGTACAGTCTGTATCCAAAGGCTTTCATGGAATTTGAAAATCTTCCAAACCAAGCTCTTGGAGACTGCTTCAGGCCATACAAAGACTTCTTCAATTTACACACCTTGCCAACGTCACTTGGGTAATTCTTAACACCTAGGGGCACATCCATGTACACTTCTTCCTCTAAATTCCCATTAAGAAACGCATTCTTCACATCAAACTGGTGTAAGGGCCAATCAAACTGGTGCAAGTGAGATTAGAATCCGGACAGTATTAATCTTTGCCACAGGTGCAAAAGTCTCCTCATAATCAATCCCATAGCATTGTGTATATCCTTTGGCAACCAACCTCGCCTTGTATCTATTAATAGTTCCATCTGCATTAAGCTTCACAGTAAATACCCAACGACATCCTACAGTCTTCTTTCCAGCTGGCATAGGTACTAGCTCCCATGTTGCATTCTTTTGAAGAGCTTCCAATTCTTCATTCATCGCCTTTGTCCATTTTGGATCCATCAATGCATCCTGCACGTTACTAGGAATAGATACAGTAGATAATTGATCAACAACAAGTGCATGTGACCCAGAAATCCTATGGTTAGACATAAAATTAGCTATAGGGTATTTAGCTTTGGCTTTGATATCTGGTTCATATTGTTTCTTAGGAATTCCCTTGGTAACCCTTTGTGATTTCCTAGGTTCGACACTTTCTAACCCAGAAGACTCATTAAAGTTTAGGGGTACCTGAGGTGGATCATTCTGACCGGGATCTTCAGTTGGTGATGCAGAAGGGGGAATATCTTGTGTGTGAGCTTCAGATACATCTTGATTTTGATTCAAACTATCCAGAAAAGTCATCTCTTCTGTCTCGGAATTCACAACGCTCTGTTCCGCAGTTGCATTCTCTGTTTCGGATGTTACAACACTCTGTTATGCAGTCGCATTCTCTGTTTCGAAATTCACAACACTCTGTTCGGCAGTCGTATTCTCTGTTTCGGAAGTCACAACACTCTGTTCGGCAGTTGCATTCTCTGTTCCAGAATTTCTACCTTCAAATTGTTCCTCCAAATTTTCCAAGTCTTCAAAGACATCAAAGTCAATAATAGAACAAGGATTCCCTTCACAACCTTTCTCCCCCTGAAGGGAAGACTGAGAAGCTCCCCCTGAGTAATTTGGCTCAGATTCACGGAATGAGACATCAAGAGATATATGTATTGTATTAGTGAGTGGATCATAACATCTGTAGCCCTTCTGGAAGTCAGCATAACCAACAAATATACACTTACGGGCACAGGGATCAAGCTTGCTGCGTTGAGGCTTGGGAATATGAACGTAAGCTGTGCACCCAAACACCCGGGGCTCCAAATTAGGCATAGAAGGGATGGTCAAAAGTGTATGAAGCTTCTGATGAGGATTCTGAAACTCAATCACCCGTGAAGGAGTACGGTTGATAAGATATGCTGCTGATTTTACTGCTTCGCCCCAATAGGACCGAGGTATATTCATGCCAAACAAGGAAGCACGAACAACTTCCATCAACTGCCTGTTCTTCCGTTTTGCTAAACCATTCTGTTGAGGAGTATAAGAATTGGAGGTTTGATGACGAATTCCATGTGACCGGCAAAACTTAATCATAGGGCCATTCACAAACTCTCCACCATTATCAGACTGAAACACTCTGATGGATTGTTGATACTGAGTTGCCACCATTTTGTGAAATTTGGTAAACATTCCAAATACATCACTCTTATTCTTCAGTAATGACACCCATGTCATGCGAGTGCAATCATCAATAAACGTTACAAAATATCGAGCTCCAGAAAGAGAAGGAATTTTCGCAGGACCCCAGACATCGGAATGAATCTTCATAAAAGGAACAGGACTTTTATTAAGACTTGGTGAATATGAAATACGGTGACTCTTGGCCAGTTCACAGATGTCACAGTGGAAATCCAAATCACTAATAACTGAAAACAATTGAGGTTGCAACTTCTTAAGATAACGAAAGGATAGATGATCTAAACGGCGATGCCATAACCATACAGCTTCCTTCGCATTCTCGACCCCGTTGATCTGATTAGCTTGTCCCAAAAGATGCTTCTGTTTCTTTCCAGTCTCGGTCAGATCCAGATAATATAATTTCCCCCTTCTAACACCATAACCAAGAATCCGTCGAGTCAGAATGTCTTGAAACACACAGAAAGACGGATAGAAGGTCACAATACATGCAAGAGCTAAAATAACTTGACCAACAGACAGGAGATTATAAGCTAGTGATGGAACAACTAAGACAGATTCAAGGGTTAAGGTATCAGATAAAGCAATAGAACCTTCTCCGGTGACCGGAGTTGGTGTACCATCAGTAGTAGAGACAACGTCTTGAGGGGAACGTCTAAGGTTTTTCACAAGACTTGGGTCATTGGTCATATGGTCAGATGCACATGTATCAATTATCCATGTACTATTAAAAGTAAACCTTACCCTTCATACCTGACTGCGCTACATTAGCGGAGGCATTGTCTAAGTAAACTTCCTCTTTAGTAGCAACAGCGGCCTTGCCCAGATTCTTTCGCGATTTCTTGGTGAAGTCCCACCAATCAGGGTAACCAATCACTTCATAGCACCGCTCCTTGCTATGACCTAATTCCCCACAGATAATGCACCTTGTGTTTGCATATGGATTTGATTTACCTAGAGGACGGTGTGGAGAAGGTCCTGAGAAGCCTGGAGGAGGACCCTGTTTGCGTTGAGCCATAACAGGAAATTCGGTAGTTACCGAATGCCCCATAGCCTGTTTCTCTGATTGCATCATTGAGGAATTCATGATTTTCGCAGGATTGGAATTTCAAGGGTTTCAAGATGGATATGAATGTTTTGGAATTTTTTTTTTTTTTTTTCGAAAAAAAGGTAGGGTGATGGTGGTTTGAAATTCAAGATGGTTTGATTTCAACGGTGGTGATACGCAACGGTTTGTGGTGTTCTTCGGGATTCAGGATTCAGGATTCAAAGGATGCAGCGCAAGTTCAAAGGATTGAACCTGCTCTGATACCAAGTAGAAAAGAATACTTCAATTCAGGGTTAATTCAATGATTCTATTCATCCCACAATGGGTGTATATATACAAGTACAAAGGAGTAGTCTAACTCTAATAGGAAACAATCTTTCCATAATTGCAGGATATCCTAATTAAATAAAATCCTAATTATATACAGATTTACAGCGATTCTACAAGATGCACGCTCCCTGAAACTAGCTGGTCATCCACCTTCTCTTCAGATACAGGCGTAAAGCATATTTAAAATCAATGAGCAATATCCATCAGTATTCTTCCATAACATGTTTAACTCTAAATTACTCTACATCTCTATGAGCCTCTCTAAGCCATACAACCTGCACAGATACAATCTTTTGAAGGCGAGTGCCTCTTTCAGCCACCTAAAGAAACTTCATCACACCGATGTTGTTTCATTACTGAGACCAACATATCTGACCTGCACATCTAACATGGGCAATCCACATTCTTAAAACATTGATAACATAGGCTAAAGCCATCAAGCTGAACAACTTTATCAAAAATGTGGTGAGAAAAAGCAACAGAATGAAACTAACCTCACCAAAATCAACAGCTCTGCCGAGAACATCAAGTTGTTCCTCCATAGTTGTCAAAACTGAAATAAAATTATGAATTGATTACTTGAATCTATCAATGGCCACAGTGACATTCCCAGCATCCAAACACTTCGGCCCAATAGACAAATCGAGAAGGAGAGAAAGCAACCCGTTCAAGCTCTACCAATTTCTTTAAGAAAAACTGTAAAGGGGAGAAAAAGGGGGGGGGGGGGGGGGGGCTGTTATGGGAACTCTTTCATCAGAAAAAAACAGAGTGGGAAGTTTAATTTTTGGCCCAAAAGATGCGCGGGTTTAGAGCAACGACTGAAAAATCGATAAATGCAAAATTTGAGAGCACTTTTCATTTGTCACGCGGACCCAACTGACTTGAAAACTGCAAACAAAAATCCCATTGACACCAGCCAGGACTCAAACTCCGATCACTCATGGAGAGTCAAAGTGACTCGACCATTATTGCAACAAGGTCAGTTGCTTAGTTGTTAGATCTCTTTATATAAATAAGAGATCCACAAATTATGATAAATATGAAATCAACAACCAATTTACCACTAAATTTTTTTTTTTACCAACCACCAATATTTTATTGGTCTAATCAATTATATTCACTATTTCATCTATTATAAAAATTTAAAAATATTGAGAGTTTTAGGTTAAATTTCAAGAAATGTTAGAGGACTCATTAGCATGTACTACTCCACCTGCTTTTCTCACTTATTTTAAAGAGGATCAAAGGATTTCACTCCTACCCCCATGGTGACTCGAACCCAAGACTTGCATCCTAGGTAATTGGTGCTCTAACCACTGAGCTCACACCACTTCGTCATGTAATACTCCACCTTAAATTACAACAACTTAAATATGTAACAATGTTCTTTTCAACACTTTCTATTGAAATACATATAGGTAATTGATAAAACAAACATATCCAAAAGTTTCACTTAAAATTTCCTTATTTTTCTTCAAATTTCCATCATTTTTCTTGATTATTTACTGAAATCGATATATCCACGATATTTCCGTTGAAATTTTTATTTTCGGGACTATCGATTTTTCCTCGAAACTCGATATTTTGGTAATTGGTTTAAAGACAATTTTTATACGCAGATTACATATGATCGTTTTTGTAGATATAAAGCAAAATCCCTAAAAATGAAACAAGTCAATTTCTTTCACACGACGTCTATAACTATGTCGTGGATATACATGAATGGTCAACAATAAAACTTTTCAATTTTATTTTATGCGAACCGTAAGAAATACAATTATGTCAACTACTATTGTATAACTAGTACATTGCATTTAAAGTGATGAAGACCTTTCAAAAGCGAAAACAAATTGAAAAATGAATTTGGAGAAAAAAGAAAGAAAGAAAAAACTACAGTTGGATGGGAAAATTGAAATTTTTTATGGTTATTCTTAAAAATTCAACCAGCTTCATATTCATTTCGACTTCGATACGCATGGCCAACCATAGTTAAAGGTATAACTGTATATTTATATATCAAATTCCTCAAAAGGTAATCCTTCGAGAAATACATAAATGAGGAAACGGACCGTTGGATGAGAGTATTAGAATATTTTATGTATGTTGTAAAAAATTTAGTCAATTTCGTTATAGTCTCGATTTTAATCTACTAAGTCAACCATAATATATATATACACACACACCCCCTCTTCTATGTAGTATGGTAAAAAAAATGTAGTCAGTTTCACCGTAGTTTCGAACCTGATCGAATTGCTCAACCGTAGTCCAATTGTATGTCTTGTTGGTTGACCGATGGTGTGACAACCGCAAAACGTGCTGATTTTTTTCACACCACGTCTATAAATACTCCTTCGATATGGTAATGTCAGATTTATCGATTTCCATTTGGGATTTTTTGCAGCGCACAAAATCCTTATATACCTAGTAATGTGGTTCGACGTATTTGTTAGTTGTATATCAAAAAATATATCTTCTATGAGGAACAAGGTGGAGGAAATATAATTTATCAAAATCGACCGTTGGATGTTATCATGATAAGAAGAAAAGGTTATGGTCAAATTTTGACCGTCAAAATTTCAGCTATTTTCGTCATTGTTTGGATCTTGATCTACTAGGTCAACCCTAAACCCTAAGTACCACATAAAACTAATATGCTCGTAACCGGTCTTTCGCAACTTCTTTTTTCAATTTGTCAGTTCTCACACACTAGTGGGTATGAGCTATATCAACCAATGTAAAAATTTAGGGAAGTTCATCTCCGAGTGGTTCATCTCCCCTTACGGAAGCTATATCAATGAGCTATATCAACCAATGTAAAATTTAGGGAAGTTCATCTCCGAGTGGTTCATCTCCCCTTAGGGAAGTAAAAGTATATAAAGGGTTGACTACTTTGTTTGATGTCAAAATGACCCTAAATCGAGTAATTTTTTTATACAATCCCTAATAATACGCTATAAATAGATGAGTAATGTTAGATTTATCGATTTCCATTTGGGATTTTTTGCATTGCACAAAATGCTTATATGCCTAGCAATGTGGTTCGACTTATTTGTTAGTTGTATATTGAAAAATATACCTTCTATGAGGAACAAGGTAGAGGAAATATAATTTATCAAAATCAACTGTTGGATGTTGTCATGATAAGAAGAAATGTTTATGGTCAAAATTCAGCTATTTTCGTCGTTGTTTGGATCTTGACCTACTAGATCAACCCTAAACACTAAATACAACATAAAACTAATATGCTCATAACCGGTCTTTTGCAACTTCTTTTTTTAAATCTGTCAGCTCTCACACTCTCGTGGGTATGAGCTATATCAACCAATGTAAAAATTCAGGGAAATTCATCTCCTAGTGCTTCAGCTCCCATTAGGGAAGTATAATTGTATAAAGGGTTGACCGCTTTGTTTGATGTCAAAATGACGGCGGATCAAGTAAATTTTTTTACACAGTATGTATTAATGCGCTATAAATAGATGGGTAATGTCAAATTTATTTATATTCAGTTTTGATTTTTTGGATCGCACAAAATCTTGATATGCCTACTAATATGGTCTAACTTGTTTATTGGTTGTATACAAAAATATACTTCCATAAGCAACAAGGTGGAAGAAATAGAATTGATCAAAATTGACCATTGGATGTTATTGTGGTAGGAAGAAATGGTAGTGGTTAAAATTTCAGCTATTTTTGTCGTCGTTTGGGTCTTCATCCAATAGTTCAACCCTAAACCCTTAATACCACATAAAACTAATATGCTCATAACCGCTCATTTGGATCTTCTTTTTTCTATCTGTCAGCTCTCATGCTCTCGTGGGTATGAGATATACCAACCAATGTAAAAATTTCGGAAAGTTTATCTCCAAATTGTTCAGCTCCCCTTAGGGAAGTATTAGTGTATAAACGGTTGACCGCTTTGTTTGATGTCAAAATGACGGTGGATCAAGTTAATTTTTTTACACATTACCTCTTAATACGCTATAAATACATGGGTAATATCAAATTTATCGATTTTCAGTTTCGATTTTTTTGGATTGCACAAAATCTTGATATGCCTGCTGATATGGTCTAACTTGTTTATTAGTTATATACAATAATATATCTTCCATAAGCAACTAGGTGGAGGGAATAAAATTTATCAAAATCAACCGTTGGATGTTATCATGGTAAGAAGAAATGGCTATGGTCAAAATTTTAACTATTTTCGTCGTTGTTTGAATCTTGATCTACTAGGTCAACCCTGATGCTATCATAATAAGAAGATATGATTATGGTCAAAATTTCAGCTATTTTCGTCGTTGTTTGGTTCTCAATCTACTAGGTCAACATTAAATCCTAAATATAAAAGTAATATGCTCAATTTACTAAATTTCACCATAGTTTTGAACACAATCGAATTGGTCAACCCTAGTCACTTATACATTCTCTTAGTTGACCAATAGCGTGACGATAACCAAACGTGCTTATTTTTTCACACCACGTCTATAAATACTCTGTCGATAGAAGTCCGTGGACATAAGATAAAATTTTGGAAAAATTTCAATTTACTACCCTGTGGTTTGTACTCAACATCATGTCAGTCCCTCCCTTTTCAATTTCATCAGCAACACCCGTGTGCTTTCAATTTCGATCAACCGTGTCCAAATTTTACTGTGCCGTCCAATTTGAACGTTTACTTTAACGGAGGGGCCCACTTAAAGGGCTAAATTTGTCATTTCACACAATTTTACTAAAAAAAGAAAATAATAATAATAATAATTCTAATCGATCGGGTCCAATATATGCTTACCTCATCTTCTCAGATCGGGTTTCCACTCTCTCCGACCTCCAAACCCTCTTCAACGCTAATGACCTGAAGGAGTTGTGTCCTAAAACAATCATTTTGATGTAATTATTATTGTAATTATTATTAATCAAAAGGGCAAGTTTATTGTTCATTGCTTATATTTAATATTTGATTGAACAAGGTCCAAGGAATATGAGTTAAAGAGAAAGTAATCTAAAGAGTTAGATGTGTGAGACCTTTACTCTTTTACACTTTTATCCTAAAAGGTTCCTAGTCATAGGATTATCATTTGGACATTGATGATCCGGAAAAACTAGCACATACTATGTATGCTCAATATGGAAGATGATATGTCTCTTGTCATTCGTGTGGAGACACTAATACAAGTATGTGGGTGCTCTTATCTTAAAGAGTACACTGAACGCGATAATTAGTCCTTTGACACCATGTGTTAATGTCTAAGATTCAGCGGTAGCTAAACATTGGTTAACGCTTATCCGAGGAGCGGATCGCTACTTGTGATATTCTCAGAGCTTCCGCTACCTGTCAAGTAAAATACACAGGGCGTGAGAGGGAGACCGCGTTGGGCGGTCTTCTCTTCTCCGATGCCTAAGTTAGTCAATGTATTTATGTTGACAAAGTAACAGTAGGTAAGTAGTAAATGCGTAATTAATGAGGAGAGAGGAGAGAACCTTTTATAGGTGAGGAAGGAGCTGATCTTCTCCATGTTTTCGATGTGGGATTGATATGCTTCAGTCCCCAGCTTCTGGAGCTTCTGATGTTGTCTTGGTGCGGCGCGTCAGCGGTGATCTGGGGGTAAGTCGGGGCTCAGGCGGTAGCCTGCATGGCTGTGTTCCCGTAGGTCACTCATTTGGCGGGAGTTGGTACCGCTGGCTGTAGCATGAGCGTGGCTCATTATGGCTAATTATGCTTGCAAATGCTTATGTAAGTACAAGTCCCCCAAGTCCACAATCAAGGAGGGCAATCTTGGTTGGGGAGTTACCTAGCGGTTCGAAGCGTTACTTCCGCCAGACTTGCAAAAGCATAATTAGCATCAGTGCGTTGTCGACCATGGACTTGCTGAACAAACGCTTTACCCTTTCGGGTGGGCCCCTGCTAGGCCCCCCAGGGAGTCCCCTACTCCCCGGCTACGATAGGCCTCCGCTTGGCCGGTGTATTGTTTATTGAGGGGAGCTGCGCTGAGCAGAGGGTGCTGGGTAGCGAGCCCAATCTTTGATACCCAATTGGGGGGGGGGGGTCAACGTGCCTGATCAAGGCCGTCGAAGACTGTTGACGTGCCCCCTTGTCCCGGAGGACAGTGGTTTGACTGCAACGCCGCGTGGACGGCCTAGATTGGTCTGATGTTGACATAAAAGAGAGGGAAACCTGGAGGTTTAACACTTTGTTCTTTTGCCTATTATCGTCGTCCTCAAGCCTTGTTCTGAGATCTGAGCATATTCTGCAATTTCCATGAAGCTGTCGATCTTTGGAGGACGAAGACCTTGTGAAGTGACGACGAGACTCCTCGAGCATATCAGAGTTTCCATCCCTGAGGTTGGTATCCCAAATCTCTTCCCTGTTGCATTGAGTTTTTGTTTGTTTCTGTCGATTTCTGGGTTTTTGGTTTCGTGGTGGTTTTCTGGCGCTCTCAGGTGTTTCTGAGGGTCTAGAATTGTGTTTGGGGGTGGGTTTTAGGTATTTGATAGGAGGTTACGGATTTTTGCCTTGCTAGATGGTCGAATCTGGGTTTGAGTGTGGATTCGGGTTGTTCTTGTTTTAGCATTTTCTGGGTTTTCTGGGAATGGGTGTTCTTGATGTTCTTGTCTATAATATGACATAGGTACAGCCTAGATCGTTGTTGAACTGACTTACCTGGGTTTTAGGGTTTGTGATGGCTAGCGTCGTAGAGATCTCGAGCAGTGAGGATTCCGGGTCTGACGTGTCGTTCAATGTGGCGGATAGGATTTTTATTGACTCGTTGCGTCCGTCTACCCATGTAGGAACCTCACTATCCGAACCGCTAGATATAGAGCCACTACAGACAATACCTTGGGAGGTAGCAATGGGTCATCCCGGGCGTCCACACAGCTCTAGGGCAAGGGAAGATGTTGTCGCTCGTGATAGGCGTGAGGAGAGGTTAGCGAGCAATAGCGCCACTAGTGGTTCTACTGGCGGGGGAGAAGCTAGCGGTGAGGAGATAGAGTCTGCCTGGGTTCTGAGTGATGGTACCGCAGTGGATGAGGCGGGAGGGCGGATGACTGTTGCCGCCGTCACCCGTCTGAAGCTGGTGTTCAGCTTGCCAGGCGTAGTGAAGCTGCGACCACCGCTGAAGGATGAGAGAGCGTCGATCCTGCCAGCGGGGCATGCCGCCGTGCACGAGGCAATATTCCGCCAGGGAGTTACATTCCCGCTACTGCCAAATCTCCAAATTTTGGTTTGCGAGTTTGGCCTCGCCTTTGGGCAAATTTGCCCTAACATGTGGCGGTTGCTGATGGCGCTCAACTCATTGTGGCTCTTGTCCGGTAGTGAGGGCCCAACCGTGGCGGAGGTGTTACACTTCTACGAGTTGGTGTATGTGAAGCGCCATGGTTGCAGCGGCCAGGTGAACTTGAGCCGCCGCCAGGGAGCATCCAAACTGATCGAGAATTTGAAGGACTCCATGTCTCCATGGCGGGTGACCTTATGTGTTACCATCGCCGGATGGGAGTACCAAGCGGGGTGGAACGAGGGGGAGTCGACATTCAAGATTAAGTCGGAGTTCCAACCTATCCGAGGTTGTCGCTGGCCTCAGCCTCTCACAGTTGGCGGTTTTTGCTTTCACGATAACCCGTCCTAATCGTTATTTCATTTTTGTTTTGTAGCGGGCCTGCGCTATAACCTGACGCACGAGGAAGAGTGCCGTGTGGCGAGGATTAGAGGTTGCTGGTAGAATCGCAACTTGCTTGACCTTCGTTTGCTAACCGGTTGGGAGCTGTTGGTCGATCAACAGTTGACGTGCGCCCTTGGTAAGTAACTCGCTGACTGTGTGCCCTAGCTTGGTTTGTGTCGAGTTAATTTGTTGTTTTTGTATAGATTCTCCGCCGGGCAACAAAGCGAGTTGCGACGCCTTTGCCAAAGCTATGGATCGCGCAGAGATCAACAATTTCTTGGAGGACATGTATGTCGCTGGGCTGGCGGCCGAGAAGACTGTCGTTGATCCCCAGACACTGGTGCTGAGCCAGTCCGAGGTTCTAGTGGTGCTGCCGATGCCTCACCATTCGCATCTCAGCCCCGATGGTACGCCAGCCGCCCCGGAGAAGGCGAGGGAGAGAATGCCCGCCAACCGCCGAGGGCCTCAGCGGGATAGAGTGGTGGCAAGGGGGGAAGTTACTGCGGCGGTGTTGGAGCCGCAGGTGGCCTCGCGGCCTGTAGCTGCTGGTGCCACGCGGGTGGTGCTTCAGAGGAAGCGGCGACAAAATGACCCTGAGGAAGAGGATGACGCAACTAAAGCGGAGACCATTGGGGCCCGCCAACAAAAGAAGGCAAAGCAGGCTCCACCCAAGGTGCTCGTGGCCGCTGCCAGGGAGGTGCAGACGAGCGATCTAGACTCGTTTGCGGCATACACTGAGTTCCTGACCGACCCCGAGCGGGAGTTTCTTTTCCACCTCTGCGAGCGAAGGGTTTCGGACTGCTATTGATCAATCGCCATACAGTTCGGCCTTCGGACACCTGTCTGTGGGGCTACACGAGATGTTCCTGGCTGCGTCAAGTCAGCCCCGGGTGGAGTGGCAGCTAAGGGGGGAGATGAATGATCTCCAGAGGGAGCTGGGGGAGGCCAACGACAAGCTGGCGGAGGTTCAGCGGCGATTGACCAAGGCCGAGTGCGACACTGCAGATGCTCGCGGCAAGCTGAATGTCGCCATTGAGAGGGACCTTGAGCGGAATAGTCGCGTGTCTCAGCTGGAGCAAGACATGGCCCTGCTGCCGGATCAACTGGCGGCCAAGGTAAAAAAGATTGAGATCCTTCAGCTGGATTCTGCCGCCAAAACCGCGGAGGTTAAGTGGTTGGAGGGTGAGGTTGCACGGCGGGAAACGGATAGGAGCCGAATGGAGGCCGCCGCCGTGGAGGCGTTCAAGCAATCGGCCGAGTACAAGAAGGCAATGAAGGAGGCAGCGAAGGCCGAGGCCATCGCCAACCTGGACCTTCTGAAGCAAAAGGGCGCCATTGACTAGGTGAAGGCGTCCCAGTCCACCGAGCCTTCGGGTCAGCGGGAACCCGCGAGTAGTGTGGTCCCTACTTGAGTCAAGGGTGTCCGCTCAGGTAGTGGAGAAAGTGGTGAGCGTCCGGCGGACGATTCCCAGTGGACTCCACCTCCTACTCAATCTGAGGTCTCTTGCGCTGGTTTCATGGCTGCCCACACCCGAGCGGATGGCACCATATGGACGCCGAGCCCTACCGCCCATGGATCTGATCAGACAAGCCGCCTGGCTGGGTAACAACCACCGCCAGTTGGAGATAACGTCGCCGCTGCTGCTGAGAACAGAACTGAGACTGTGCCATAGCTTTTGTAGTGCTGCTGAGGCCTTTGCACTTTTTTTTTTTTTGACAATATTCCTGGGCGGGGAGTCCCGACCCTTAATATATATGCAGTTGGTTTTTGCGTTTGAATTTTCTGTGTTGGATTCCTTGTGTTGTTTGCATGTTGTCATACCGCTAGAGTTTTGACTTGTGCTTTTGTTAATCAACGAAACATTAAAGGAATTAAAATTGTTCCAAGTGCACGGTGTGGCGGACGTTGTCCACTGAACATTGTTGGCGTTGCCAGTAAACTTTTGTGCTTGGACTTGGTGACAATGGTTTGAATAATTCCTCGTTTCATTGATAGCTGATAGAGCAGCTTTTTACGAAAGCGGGGTTGTACCCGTTGGGTACCTTCCCTTAGCTAAATATTGAACAAAAATTTAGCTAAGTCAAGATGCTCTTGGGTAGCGGTATGACTATTTGTAGTAATACCGAAGGTGTTCGGTATTCCAAGGGTGGGTCGTTGTGACGCTATCCTTGTCCATTAAGTAGAAGGTGCCGGGGCTAATGACTTCCACAATCTTGTATGGACCTTCCCAAGTTGGGCGGAGTGCCGTTGGCGGTGGAATGACTTCCTTCATTACCTAGTCCCCCAGTTGGAGGTTCCGGGCCTTGACCCTGGCGTTGTAGAAACGCGATACCCGTTGCTTGTTTTGCAAATTGTGCAAATGGGCCTTGTGTCGTTTCTCCTCTAGGAGGTCCCTATCGAGGGTGACGCCTTCGCTGTTGGTCTCAGGGTTGTAGCCCTCGACCCTAGCGGTAGGTTGAGTTACTTCAATAGGTAGGACGGCTTCAGTTCCGAACATCATACAGAATGGTGTTTCACCAGTGGGGGAAGTTGGGGTAGTCCTGATGGCCCACAGAACTTCCGGAAGCTTCTCCGCCCATAAACCCTTGGCGTCATCGAGCTTCTTTTTTAGCAGCTTCTTGATTATCTTGTTTGCTGCTTCGACTTGGCCATTGGTTTGGGGGTGAGCGACATATGCAAAACTCATCTTGGTGCCCAGGTTAGCGGTGAAATATATGAGTTCCTTGTTATTGAACTGTGTGCCGTTGTCTGTGATGATTGTGTGGAGGACGCCATAGCGGCAGTAGATGTTCTTCCAGAGGAAGTGAGTTACCTTGGCGGTAGTTATTGCCGTCAGTGGCTCCGCTTCTATCCACTTGTTGTTGTAGTCGATGGCAACAATGATGTACTTGAACTGGCCTTTGGCGGTTGGGAATTTTCCCATCAAGTCCAGGCCCCACGTGGAGTGAATCCATGGACCAATGATGATTGACAGGGGTTCCGCTGGGGCATGGGGGAGGTCCGTATATTGTTGACATTTGTGGCAAGACTTTGATACCCTTCTGGCATCGTCGCCGAGCATTGGCCAAAAGTAGCCTTGTCGCATTGTGCGATTGGCCAAGAATCTGGCGCCCGAGTTTCCACACTCCCCGGCGTGTATCATTGTAAGAACGACCTCTCCCTCCTCTAGGGTGAGACACCGGAGGTTGGGATGGGTGAACCCCTGGCGGTAAAGCTTGCCATTCTGGATGTTCTAGAGGGTTGCTCTCCGCTTGAGCTGTCGTGCTTCGACCTTATTCGCTGGCAGTGTCCCATTGCGCTTGTATTCGTTGATTTCATCCATCCAACTGAGGTTGACCTCAATGTAGAAAATCTCCGCTAGGGTTTTTGTGATGCTAGGCTTGTCAAGACATTCTACCCTTGTGTCCGCTGGACTTTGGTGTGGTTGAGCGGTTGCTAGTCTTGCCAGTGAATCAGCCTTGGCGTTCTTTTCCCTGGGGATCTGCATGTTGGTGTGAAATTTGAATTTTTTGAGGAGCGTCTTGACGTACCCCAAGTATGCCGCTAACTGTTGGTACTTGGCCTGGAAGCTGTCGTTGACCTGGTTAACGACTAGCTGGGAGTCGCTGAATATGTTGACACTGTCAGTGCCCGAGTCGATGGCGAAGAGTAATTTGGCAATTAGCGCTTCATATTCCATGTTGTTTGAGGCATGACTCCAGCGCCGCTGGCCTTGGCGCAAGCAGAGCGGTCCACGTGTATGTTCCAGTCTGACTGCTGGGGGGCTGGTTCTTCAGCGGCTACTATTTTCGTGTTGGGCTCTGCCCTCGTGTTGGGTTCATCCTGACGCTCGGTGAGCTCAGCGATGAAGTCTGCTACCGGTTGGCCTTTCATGGCGGTTCTTGGCTTGTAGTCAATGTCGAACTCGCTGAGCTCGATGGCCCACTTGTTGAGGCGCCCCGAGTCTTCAGGGTTCTGCATTACCTGTCTCAGCGGCTGATTTGTTAAGACATGAATTGTGTGGGCCTAAAAATATTGGCGGAGGCGCCGCTAGGCGCCGATGAGTGCGAGAGCGAGTTGCTGCAGGGGGGGATATCTTGTTTTTGCTTCGTTCATGCCCCTGCCGGCGTAGAATACAGGGAGCTCATCTTGGCCTTCTTGCCGTACAATGGCGCAGCTTACCACCGACTGTGATACCGCTAGGTATATGTACAGTGTCTCTCCTTGCACAGGAATGGAAAGGAGCGGAACTGCTGCCAGGTATTCCTTCAAGCTCTGGAACGCAGCCTCACAGTCTGGGTTCCAGTAGATTACCTTCTTGTGGGTCGTCTTCAGAACTTTGAAAAATGGGAGGCACTTGTTGGTGAGTCTGGAAATGAACCGAGAGAGAGCGGTTAGCTTGCCCTGGAGGCTTTGAACGTGTTTCTTCCACTCTGGAGCCTTCATGTTAAGGATGGCTTGTACCTTGTCAGGGTTGGCCTCTATGCCCCGTTCACTGACTATGTAACCTAGAAATTTGCTGGCGGTGACGCCGAAGAACCACTTTTCTGGGTTGAGGCGCATACCGTAAGCCAAGAGAATGGTGAATATGATTCTGAGGTTTGCCACGTGTCCGTTGGCCTTTATGCTTTTTACTAACATATCGTCCACGTAGACCTCGATGTTTTGCCCAGATGCTCAGCGAACATAGCATTCATCAGCCGCTGGTAAGTTGCACCGGCGTTCTTCAAACCGAAAGGCATGACATTGTAGCAGTATAGGCCTTTATCGGTGGTGAAGGAGGTGTACTCCTGGTCACCAGGGTGCATTTTGATCTGATTGTAGCCGGAGAAGGCGTCCATCATGCTGAGCAGCTCATGTCCAGCGGTTGCATCGATCAGTTGGTCTATGCGAGGTAGCGGGAAGCTGTCCTTGGGGCATGCCTTGTTGAGGCCCTTGAAGTCCACGTAGACCTCAATGATTTTGCCCAGATGCTCAGCAAACATGGCATTCATCAGCCGCTGGTAAGTTGCACCGGCGTTCTTCAAACCGAAAGGCATGACATTGTAGCAGTATAGGACTATAGGCCCTTGTCGGTGGTGAAGGAGGTGCACTCCTGGTCACCAGGGTGCATCTTGATATGATTGTAGCCGGAGAAGGCATCCATCATGCTGAGTAGCTCGTGCCCAGCGGTTGCATCGATCAGTTGGTCTATGCGAGGTAGCGGGAAGCTGTCCTTGGGGCATGCCTTGTTGAGGCCCTTGAAGTCGACACACATCCGCCACTTTCTGCTGGGTTTTCTTGACCGTGACCAAGTTGGAAATCCACTGAGGGTAATTTACTTGGCGGATGAATCCAATGTTCTGGAGCTTGGTAACCTCTTCCCCTATTGCATGGTATCTCTCTTCATCAAAGGCCCTTCGCCGCTGCTTGATAGGGTAGGCGGATGGTTTGATACTCAACTTGTGTGTGATAATCTCGGAGGAGATGCGTGGCATGTCAGTGTAGGACCATGCAAATACGGCAGCGTTGTCACGTAGAAACTGGGTGAGTTCAGCCGCTACCTCTGGGTCTAGCTGAGCGCCGATGCGGACTATCCACTCAGGGTGTTCGTCGGAGATGCTAATAACCCTCAAGGATGTTTCTGCTAATAACCCTCATGGCGGCGCGTCGACCACGACACAGTCGTTGAATAACACTCACGTGCAAGCTGTTGACTTCCCTTCACACAGCCTGTCTTGTTGGGAGTAGGGAACTTCATGAGGAGCAAGTATCCGGCTATGATGCACTTGAGCTTGTTGAGTGCTAGCCGACCAATGATGGCGTTATATAAACTGAAGCAGTCCACAATGATGAACTTCGTATTGATTTCCGCCGTACATGGACTAGCGCCGATAATTAGTCGCATGTAGTCAGAACCCAATGGCTGCGTGACGTCACCAGAGAAGCTAAGCAATGGCTCATGATCATGTAGTAATTTTCTATTCCGCTGGAGTTTGTTGTAGCAACCATTGAAGATGACATTTACAGCGGATTCGTTGTCGACAAGGACCCTTCCCACTGACCATTTATCGAGTATGGCGTCGATCAAGAATGGATCGTCGTGGGGCAGATGTACTCCGCGCTCTTACTCCTCCGAGAAGGTAATGGGCTCCCAACCAGATTTTAGGAGTTTAGCGGACCTCTCATAGCGGATATTGCAAACTTCTTTGGGGTGGTTAGCACGTGCGTAGAGCTTTTTTGCCCTGTGAGACATGTTGGTGATTGGAGCACCACCGTCAATGGTGTTGATGCAGCCCATGGGCTCAATGTTGGCGATCACGGGTGGTGGTTGGCGCACCTTGAATTTTTCCATCTTACCATCACGGTACAAGGTCTCGATAGCCGTTTTGAGAGCATTGCAGTTGTTAGTGTTGTGACCGCTGTCCTCGTGGTACGTGCACCACTTGCCAGTGTTTCGCGGTTTTCCCACTCTTGGGTACTTTCTTGGGGGTGGTGGCGGAATCTGATCCTTGCATTGGTCGTATATTTCCTCATACGAGGCCGTGAGGATTGTACATACTGCGTACCGCTGGGAGGACTCCATCTGTTTATTACGGTTATCTCCCTGAGATGAGCAATTGCCCTTATTGTAATGTTGGTCCTTCTGCCGCTTGCTCTAGTAGTTGCCCTGTTGCCACTCTCTCTTCTTATCAGTTGGCGAAGTTGCGGGGGTTTTGTTAGCAATTTCCTGATGGCTGGATGAAGGCTGAGCAGTCTTTGCCGGTGTTGGCGGAGGTGGTGGGGTTTCTCCGTATGTAATGAACTCTGCCTATGCATGGATCACAGCCTCACTCATGACATGGTCATACGCGGCATTTGGGTGGTTATAATTGAGGTGATAGAGAAATGGCCCCTTGAGGAGTCCCTGCTTGAAAGCTGCCAGCGCCATTGTCTTATCAAGATCGCGGCATTGAGACGTTGTTGCTCGCCACCTGGTGACAAACGCCTTCAATGCCTCTTTCGCCCCTTGCTTGAGGTTGAATAGTTGAGTTGTGTTGTGGTGTCCGGCAGCCAATAGGATGAACCGAGAGAGGAAAGCATTTGATAGTGCATAGAATGAGTCAATGGACCCCGGCGGGCACTCATAAAACCAACTTATCGCCTCACTATCCAGCGTTTCGCTGAATAAGTGGTAGAGGGTGGCGTCATCGAACCCCTTGTTATTGGTGACTTTTTTTAAGGTGTCCATATGGACAAAGGGGTCAGTCATGCCGCTGTAATGTGACATCTTTGGGGTCTTTGCGTGTGCTGGGCGGATGGCATGCAGGATCCTGGCGGTGAATGGTTCTGGCCGGGACGCAAATAGTGGATTTGGAATTGGCGCTGGGGCGCCTGCCTCTGCTCGGATTAGCCTTTGCTCTAGTTGTTGCATCCTTTCCAGGATTAGGGAGGTTGCGTCACCAGCGGGTCCTTCCTAGAGGTTCCGCTGAACCAGCTCCCGCCGGGGGGCAGGTGGATTACCTTCCGTTCTAGCCCTAGCTGCCGAGCGGTTGGTGGTTGGCCGTGATTCCGCCTCCTGCTCCACCATTAGGCGGGGTAGAGGCGGTGGGCCCATTATTTCTGGTGGGTTCAGCGGTACCTGCATCTGTATGATTGGCATGGGTATTATTCCGCCGGTATTGGATCGACTGCATTTGGTGCTCCGCGATTGCTCGCTCTATGCTGGGTTAGTGTTTGCTTCCAGCGCCTTCTTCAGTTCGTCAAATCTTGACATCAGTGTGGCGACTTGCTTTTGGGCTTCCACCTTCTCTCGGCGTTCCTGTTCACGCTCCCTGTTTGCCTTGTGGAGGTCCGCCAGTGCCAGTTCATACATAACGGCAAGGTCCTGCACCGGTAGGCGACTGCCACTCGGCCGAGCCTCCGCCGTAGTTTGAGTTGGCGGGAACTGGGGAGTCATCTGGGGTTCCACGCTGGGGTTAATCGGTGTGTTGAATAGTGCATGGTTAACGTTAATCGTTGGGTTGGTGGGGTGGGGGTTGGCGGATTGATCCGCTTGCTCTTCAGCGTTTCCCCCGCTACCGTTAGTCATGGTGGATGTGGTGGGATGGTTTTTTGTTCAAGGGTTCCCACAGACGGCGCCAATGTTAATGTCTAAGATTCAGCGGTAGCTAAACCTTGGTTAACGGTGATCCGAGGGGCGGATCGCTACTTGTGATATTCTCAGAGCTTCCGCTACCTGTCAAGTAAAATACAAAGGGCGTCAGAGGGAGACCGCGTTGGGCGGTCTTCTCTTCTCCGATACCTAAGTTAGTCAATGTATTTATGTTGACAAAGTAACAGTAGGTAAGTAGTAAATGCGTAATGAATGAGGAGAGAGGAGAGAACCTTTTATAGGTGAGGAATGAGCTGATCTTCTCCATGTTTTCGATGTGGGACTGATATGCTTCAGTCCCCAGCTTCTGGAGCTTCTGATGCTGTCTTGGCGCGGCGCGTGAATGGTGATCTGGGGGTAAGCCGGGGCTCAGGCGGTAGTCTGTCTGGCTGTGTTCCCGTAGGTCACTCATTTGGCGGGAGTTGGTACCGCTAGCGGTAGCATGAGCGTGGCTCATTATGGCTAATTATGCTTGCAAATTCTTATGTAAGTACACCATGGTTGTCTTATGAGTGAGTGGATTAACTCTTGATGATGCAATAATATTATGTCCCTTAATGGATATGATTGATGCATTCATTGGTATAATCAATTTGGTCATAGTGACATGTGAATGTACAATAAGGAATCTCTATCCTTAAGTAAATAAGGTGTATGTTCAAAGATATGATTCAATAAGTCTTTGGCCAAAGCATTGAATGAGATTAAAAAGGAGTTTCTAATCACATTCTAAGAATCACATAAGAATGGAAATCACATTAGGGGGTTGACATATCAATTCCATACCCCAATGATGTGATTTAGAACATCGCGTTATAGAATGACCGTATTGTATTGTAATTCCAATTGACTATGTTGCAAGACGTCACTCATGACTTGTGAAGTCCCCGAGGATTGATAAACATTTATAATCCTGATAACAAGATAGAATCAAAATGGAGTTTTGATTCGTAAACGAAATAGAATGGTTCTATAAACTTCACTGCCTTGTTAATTAGAACCTAAGAGATCGCACACCATATAAGTGGATGCTCGAGATTGTATATGAAGAAGATTAAACAAGAGTTGGTTATGACCAAATAATTAATTGGATTTATTATTTGAACATAATTAGGTTTTTCGAGTAAAACCGAACCTATTGGGCCTAAACGATTGTCGGGTTTTGGTGTGGACTTGGGCTTCACTAAGTGAGACTTAAATGAAAGCCCAAGACACAATTTTAGTGCCCAATAACATGTATAGACCAGCCAACATATTGGCTTTGTGAAAGTCAATATTTCACTTTTAGTAGTTGGAGTTATTTCCTATTATATAAGGTGAAAGCATGTCAAAAAGAGTAAGAAAGAGTGTGTCTTCACACTATCATCTTTTAGTTGGTAGGAGTTCTTCCTTTGTCTAATTGCACAAGTTGGTGTTATAACAAGGAAGGAAGAACACTTGCATACTTCTTCATTTCCTTTCATCTTTCTTCATCTATTGATCCACTTGATAAAGATCCTTAGATGCCACATCCTTTTGTGGCTCTACTTGCAACATCAAGGAGGAGTCTACAAACACAAGAAGGAGTACAAGAAGTTGTTCTTAATCCAAGGTGCTTGAAGGTGGAGGAAACATACACAAGGAGAGGAACTTTGGTGGTTCACTTGGATCGGATTGAAATCATGCTCCAAAAGTTAGTAGAACATAAACTCCCTCTTTGTTCTTCCTTACTAAGCATGCTATGTTTATATATATATATATATATATATATATATATTGAAATAACGCTCCAAAGGTTAGTACAACATAAACTCCCTCTTTGTTCTTCCTTACTAAGCATGCTATATATATATATATCATAATAAGCCAAGATCATGGGTTAAAGGAATGGGTTTTATGTTTAATTAGTAGTTTAATTGTTAAACTAATTCTGCACTAATTAAAAAGTTTTGAAATCCATCCATTCCTTCATGACCCAGACCCCATGGACGGCTTCTCCGACGAGCTCGCCGCCAAGTCCCTCTCCCTCTCCAATCTGGTGCGCCCCATCGCCGCCGCCATGGATTCGCGCGGCCCATTTCACCCTCTTCACCTCCAAGCTCTACCTCTCTCTCCTCCTCTCCCTCAATTCCCCAATCTGCACTATCTTCACTCCCATGGCATTTTTCTCTCTCCTTCAGTCGATTCGCCGGTCGCTGAAGCGCCGCCGCACCGAACTAGGTCACAAGGGATGAAGAACAGTGAGGATTGAGAGAGGAAAGATAGGGAGTTTGATGTTAGGGTTTTGTTTTCAGTGCTTGAAAAATTGAAATTGTGATGGATTTGGTTCATTTGGATCGGTTTCCGGATAATTTGAAGCCTGAGGTTGATTGATTTGTGCTCTAGGGTTTTGTTAAGGTGTCCAAGCCTGAGGTTGGAGACCATGCCAACATTGCAGCTGAGGTGTTCAAGTCATTGGCACCGATGATTATTCAGCCTCAAGATGATCCACCATCTTGATGCTCCGACTACGGATGAGTCCCTAGAGATTTTCAAAGGATCGTTGGAGGCCTGATTTGAGAAGATGAGGTAGGCGGTGACGGCGGGGACTTTTGGTCCGGTGCTTGGAAAGCCAATCAGGCTTCAATATTTCGGTGGGAGAAGGCCGGGATTGGGCTTGAGGCGAGGTAAGAAGAGAACGATCTTGGAGAGCTCCGGCAAGGCCAAGGTGTTGATCTGAGGGTTGAGGGACAGGAGGTGGGTGGAGATGGAGGAATGGGGTCCTTCGATTAGAATTATTTATTTATTTTATTTTATTAGTAAAATTGTGTAAAATGACAAATTTAGCCCTTTAAGTGTGCCCCTCCATCAAAGTAAACGTTCAAATTGGACGGCACAGTAAAATTTGGACACGGCTGATCAAAATTGAAAGCACAGGGGTGTTGCTGATGAAATTGAAGGGGGAGGGACTGACATGATGTTGAGTGCAAACCACAGGGTAATAAACTGAATTTTTTCCTAAAATTTTCTATTTTAATTACAAAGACCTTGACCGATACTAATTTGCCCACAAGTTGTATGATTTCTACATTTGTTACGTCCCGTATCTCAATTTACTGGTTTACTAGTCATTTGGACGGTAAACGACAATTACTTTCACCTTTTACTTTGTTTTGATACTTTTAGTGGCCCTAAAAGTTGACTTTTTGTTTGGATAAGTTTTTGAGAAATTTTTCTTCATGAAAGTCGTAGAGGACGTTAAACCGAGTAAGTGCATGTAGGGTATGTAAAAATCGGAGTTCGTATGTAAAAGTTATAAGCGAAAAATTAAAGTTACTGTTCATGGTAAAATGGTATATATAGGGAAAGTTACACTGGTAGGTTTCCATTTCGGGAAACCTACGCACCCGGTAACTCTCTCTCTCTCTCTCTCTCTCTCTCTCTCTCCCCCTGACAGATCGGGTTTTTGCTGTTCCGGCGTTTCTCCTCCGTTCGGCCACCAATCAATGCACCACAAGCTGGGAAAGGACTGCCTCCTCCTCCCGCACACGCTCATAGTGGTGGTTCACGGCAATTTGACCGAAAATCAGCTAATCAAGGTCAAGAACATCAATGTTGCAGTTTGGAGGTCAAAGCCAATTTCTCCCAAATCCAGCCACCTCCGACGACGAAATTGGTACTAGTAGGAGCGCCTTGGCCTGCACTTGAAGCCCTCCAAGCCTCTTGCATCAAATCTGAGCTTGGAGGAAGAATCGAAGGACGTGAGGAGGATTCACACGAGGAAACTTCGGATAGACGGCAAGATTAGCTATATACTGTGAATGGACCTTGTTTTAAATATTATGCATGCAACCATTCTTTTTAAATGCATGGATTTATTTATCGAGCGTGTTTCGAAGAATTTATTAAATTATCGTTCTAAATTATTGAGCATATTAATCGATTTTAAATGTTGATTTATTTTTACCAATTGCTCTTTCGGATTGGAAACTGTTATGCTCGATTTTAGACTTATGTTTTTATCGATTTTTGACGAGTTTTTCCGAGGCGATTCCGGAATTATTATTTGTTATTTCTTTCATATTGGTTTACGAATTCAAGAATATTTTGGCGTGCGGTGTCACGTCATTGGTGTGTGTGTGTGTGTGTGTGTGTGTATATATATATACAGGCGGGTTCTGAAGCGGACGTCCGCACTTTGCTAAAGTACGGACGGCGACGCAGCGGCGGTGTTCCAGGAGGCGACGGCGGCTCGGGGCTTGGCGGACGGAGGCCGGAGGCTTGGCGGACTGTTCTGGGCAGCGTTCGAGGTCGGAAGAGGTCGGAATTGCAGGTTTCTGGGCAGCGAGCTCACCTGCAACTGCAGGTTTCTGGGCAAGGCTGCAACCACGTCGCCGGTGACTCCACCGACTGCAGACCCGTCCGTCAGACCCCTGGCGTCAGTCCGGCAAGCTCCGCCGCTCCGTCGCGCCCCGAGCCGAGCTGCAGCGTCGACG